>NW_015650027.1:882881-953659 GCF_001515625.1 Sinocyclocheilus rhinocerous | reverse complement strand
TCAAATGTCAACATTGGCTACCAGAAATCGCTTACCCCACCTTTAAGACGCAGTGGATTACATTTGTTTTTGAAGGGAATGCTCGCCTGATCTAACTAAATGCGTTTATGTTCGTGAGAATCATTCGTGATCCAGCCTCACATACAGATGTGAGTATAAGGTTTTTTTTTTTAAATCTTTGCAAATCGGCTTTCCTAATAACGTGCTAGTTAGCAAGTTTCACGATGAATGCGGCTAAAGTTTACCGTCTCTCAGAGAGCGGCTCGGAAGAGAGGGGCGAGGTCAGCAGAGCTCATTTGCATTTAAAGCGGCATGCACTAAAATGGCTTGCTCTGAAAAGAGCTGTTTTTGGCAGGGTAAAAAGGGTGTTGTTTTACACTACCATTGAGAAAATTTAAGCAAAGTATGTTATAGTCTTTTCATTAAGACCCTAAAGAATCATATCAACTTGTGGAAAATGGGCATCCGATGATCCCTTTAACCGCCGGTTGCACACATCCACCATGTTTGTAGTTTTTAAACACTTTTTATTCGTGTTTGTAGTGAACCGAAACATTGCCAAAGTGCAATGGGTTGTGGGCAATATTAGTCATTAGAGTGTGCACAGATCAAAAATGGAATTAATAGACCATCAAGCTGCCTTTTGGCATAGTCCTTTTTAACATACTGTGCTTTGGGACACATCTCATGTTATTTAGGATAGATAGTATGCACATTGGGACGCAGGGATTGTCTCTGACAGACAGCATGCTGAAGCCACTCAGGTCGCTATTTTCTCCTGCTCAGAAAGCAATGATGCAGTAATTGAGGCAGAGTTGGTTTTCCTGAGTATTAATTATTAAATATATTAAAGGTATTAATTATTTATTTCCTAGCTGGCAAGTAGTCAGTGAAGTGATTTATGCCTGTGAGAGTGTTATTTAAATGTTTTTAGTTTTTGACAGATGTGATAACATGCGTAAGGGGGGAACTATGTTTAACTTTTGGATAATTATGACATGTTATTCAAAGACTGACATGCTTGGCTTGTCAAAAATTATTACAAAATTGTTGACTTTTGAACATCAAGTTCATTTTTTACCAAGAAAGGTGTGGTTTTGAAGTTGTTTTTATTGTCTAACTTTTATTAAAACTCATACAAATGCAGATCCTGTTGTAAATAATAAAGAAAAATTAATTTTCCATTATTACCAGTTAGCAAATTTTGACTCACATCCACTAAAAAGCACATTATGACCAAGTTGAAATTAATGAATACATTAATTATCTCCTCTACTTACACATATTTATCATCAGTGTCCTTTTATTAATTGAAAAAATGAAAGTAGTTAAAAAATTATAATAATAAATAATTATATATTAATTATATAATTAATAATAAATACATACACACACACACATTATATTGTAGACAAAAGCTGGAAAGGAAATATCTTCCAGTTATGAATAAGGGACACATGTAATATCAGTGTTTCAAAAAGTGTGTGTGTGTGTGTGTTAGACAGACTGAGTGGCACATTTGATATGGTCCACACAGGTGTCCTGGAGGCCCACAATTACTTTGAGTCCAAGAGCCTGAATGAGGATTGACGCGTTTAACTCGACAAGTATGAAAGCCATCTATGGAATGATATGAGTTCTTGGAGGAGCAGGGCGAGGGAACTTGAAACGGTTAACTCATTAAAGCTTGAAAACTCACTCAAGATTTATGCCTGAAAATATAGTTAATACCATCAATAAATCTCTTGCTTTGGAAATAGATTGTACCAATTATTTTTAAAAGAAGGCAATTGTTCACTGCAGAGATTCATGCTTTCTCAGCTTTGGAATCAAAAGCCTGTTTTTCAGTCCAGCACCACATAAATCTAGAGTTTAGAACTAGTGTTTAGGGCTTAAATATTTTGTTCACAGTCTACGTTAATTTGTTTTATTATTCCGCTTTAAAAGATATTTGTTTGGCCCAGCATGGCTTCAGGTAATAGTTTCCATTTGAGACAGCACATAGCTGTCTGGAGAAAATAAACACAGGTTTTTCTTTCTTCTCATCATATGACCGAGGGAAGACATAAGGGTTTCATCTATCACACATTGGAATGGTGCAATTACACCACTGTTGTCATTTGAAACTGATACGCAAGGGAAGCACACGGAAAGTAAATGCTAACCCCAGAAAGCACGCTGATAACCTGCTATTTCTCATGGCTTTTATATTATTCCCACTCTGCTGGTCAGAGATTTGCATGTGTGACTTGTTAGACGTATGTGTATGTGTGTGAGAAAATGTGAAAGAAACTCCACCATATTACTACACTGGGGAAATATGCACTTTATCACCTCAGTCAGACTCAGTACATTTGATTTTGGTTCCACTCAATTTCAATTGACATGAATTGTGCTATAAAGAAGTGAGGAAATGTAACTCTCGATTTCTCGTTGAGTGATCTCATCGAGTCAGACAGGCCTCCTGATATGACAAAACCACAAGCGCTAGGAGCATATGTGCTCTGTGTAAATGTGTGTTCACACAGGCCTCGCACATTTAACAAGCAGATTTCTCTCTGATACGGCAGACTCATGTGTTTACTCAAGCCTCTGACCTTCTCGCCATGACACTTTCACTGCTGATATAAATACCTTCACCATGCTAAATCATCATGCCCCACTCAGGTAACCCAACACGCTTCACCCCACGTCTTCGCCCATTGGCCGCATCGCATCACATGCCTAACACTCTGACCAACTGCAACGGAGAACCATTACTGCCAGGTGATATTTTTATACAAGGCTTGTTTGTTGAGAAGGCATCTGTAAAAAACGGGAGAGGTGGGGAATGTGTTGGGGAATTGGGTTCCGCATTGAAACCGGATCGCAGCGCCTACGCTAATATGTCCAAAAGGACTGTAATTATGAGGTGATAATGCCTGCCGATCAGGTTGCTTGTTGCCAGTGAGAGGGAAGCCCCCACTATTCCCAGAGACAGGAGGCTGATGATTCTTCCAGGACTCAGTGATGCAATATCCTCGCTGACGGGTTGCATGGAATGAGCGTGCACTGCAATGTACTGTTGACGAGTTCCCGTCACCTACATGATGGTTCAGCGTGTTAAAAAAAAAACTTAAAACCATTAAGAAAATCATTACTTAAAATAACCACACAAAAAAATCAGTAAATAAATAAACTAAGAAAACATATTTTATTTTAGCGAAATGCCAAGGAACTAAAGAAATTAAAACTTAATAGAAACTATAAAGACATATAAAAAGACTTTAACTAAAATTAAAATAAACATATGAATGTAATTCAAAATTAACAATAACTATAAACACTGTTACTACAATAACACTGACACTCATTTTTGTCGTATCTATGAATTTATTAATAAACATTCAAATCCAATTCATACAGATTATGACTATATTATGACTATACCTCTTCTATTATGAGCGTATTTCTGAATATATTTATTGATTAATAAGTGGGGTTAGAAAATAACAATGGCATCAACTGGCATTAAATTAAAATGTTGGACAAATAAGGGTAATATGCATAAAATTGTTCATTAAAAAAAAATCGTTCTTAAAAAAAAAAAAAAAAACTTAAAACCATTAAGAAAATCATTACTTAAAATAACCACACAAAAAAATCAGTAAATAAATAAACTAAGAAAACATATTTTATTTTAGCGAAATGCCAAGGAACTAAAGAAATTAAAACTTAATAGAAACTATAAAGACATATAAAAAGACTTTAACTAAAATTAAAATAAACATATGAATGTAATTCAAAATTAACAATAACTATAAATACTGTTACTACAATAACACTGACACTCATTTTTGTCGTATCTATGAATTTATTAATAAACATTCAAATCCAATTCATACAGATTATGAATATATTATGACTATACCTCTTCTATTATGAGCATATTTCTGAAGTAAAATGAATTCATTTTGATATTTTTCTTCATGATCATGAAGAAGAAAAAAGCCTCATTTAAAACTAGTAGACAATGACTGCATCTTAGTCAATAAATCTCAGAAAATATCAGATAATTTGACATTTTTATGACAAGACAACACTAGCTCAGGACAGGCTGCAATGTGGTTTGACTACCCCAAAATAAGGGTATTTATGAATCAATGATATTTGAGTCAATCAATCAATCAATCAAGAAAACGTTTTCAATAATAATAAGAATCTCTTGAATAAAATATTTGAAAAACATTTTCAAAACCATATAAACAAACATGAACTTGTGCCAAGTTCTTAAAAATATACAGTGTGCTTTAACTATATACTGTAGTAACACAAATTATTAATTACGTATTTATTAATTAATTATATGAAGTTAGAATCAGTTCATTGTAAGACGATGCATTTCTGACCATCAGTATGCTTAAATATTCTACTAAGTACTGCGGTAGCTATATCATCAAGCTGTCATAATAGTGATGCTTATCAGGATTATGTGCCAGATAAGGTCAGAAACCAACAGAAGTCTCAGGGTTGGCTAGATATTGACTAGCTGAGGTAAGAGGTCAGGTAGGGGTCAAGGGTCAGGATCAGGGACACCAGGAGAGGCATGGCTTTATCAGCTCTGTTACAGAAGGTTAGACAGAAGCGGTGGACTGAAAGACGGAGCCTTAATTATTCCTGACACATATGGCCTGGCCCCAGTTGCTCCACACGGCAACGTGGAACCCTGTGGAAATACACCAAGCCTGTTTATTCACCGTCTCACATTCACACTCATTTCCTTTTCATGTTTTCGGATTATGTTCAGATTTTCCAGGCTGGAATTTCTAATGCAGGGTAAAGAGAGAGGAGAAAAGGGATTTTGGCACTCAGTGGCTGAAACCACATTTTGACGACCGCCTTTAGGATCCTTAATTAGCTCTGCTAATTAACAGAAAGTATACAGCTGATGCAGCTTCTCAGATGTTTTTAAGACTCTCATATCATTATGATAGTTAACAATTATGTGGTTTTTGTTTTAAATAAATTCAAATGTTATGATCGGTTTAAGTTTTTTTTGATAGAGTGAGCTGAGGTGGGCTGGACTCCGCTTCGTCCACGGTGAAAGTCGATCCGGCGATCCACAGTAAGTTGATGTATTCCCTCAGCGACCAGCACTGATCAGCTCCAGGCATGACGAAGCAGATATCGTCCTCTTTTGAAAGGCCATACAAAGTAGTTTCACTTTCACAACGAAATACACAGCGCCTTCACGACATGGCGGCGGCAGGAACAACAATACTACAGCGAGAATAAAAGTTACGCCTTCTTTCTTTGTGTGAACATTTGGGCGGCGTTATGCAAATCTTCTCACATCGTGACGTAGACATGTGGGGTGTGTTAGAACGAGCCGTTTTAGGTAGGCGTGGCTGACTCTTAACTTTTATAAAGAATATCTCTTTGGATTTGAGACGTTAGTCTTTGCAGCTTTACAGATCTTCTTTATGCACCAAGAGCTTGTAACACTTCAAAGAGAAAGGAAAAATTGAAATCGCATCATATGACCCCTTTAAAGAACATTTTGTGTCAACTGAACATTCATCAAATGGACAACGTTTCTCAAAGGGAAAAAAAAGGTCGGACGAGCTAAGTGTTCAGATTTGCAATGACTAATCTAAAAAAGACTTAAAATCTAATTGATTTTAAGATGACGAAGACTTTTCTATTTTTATGTAATGTTTAAAAAAAATCAAATGACAAACTACAGCTGCTTTTTTCGGCAGAAAAAAAGATTATGGTTACTAAGTTTGGTCCCACTTTATAGTAGGTGGCCTTAACTACTATATACTTACATCAAAAAATAAGTACAATGCACTTATTGCGTTTATATTGTATTGCAAAACACTTTTGCTGCTATTGAGGTGGGATACGGGTAAGGTTAGGGACAGGTTTGGTGGTATGGGTAGGTTTAAGGGAGGATTAAGGTATAAAGGGATGGGTCAACAGTGTAATTATAAATGTAATTACATAAATTAATTATAGATGTATTTACATGCAGGTTTTTTTTTTTTAAATATAAGTACAGTGTAAAAACATGTATGTACGCAATAAGTGCATTGTATTAAATTTATTAATTTAAATGTAAGTACATAGTAGTTAAGGCCACCTAATATAAAGTGGGACCCTAAGTTTAGGGGTTTTTGTATTTACGTAGAATATTACCTACAAAAAAACACTGCTGCTTAATCTGTTTGATACATACATATGAATCCATTTAGAAAGAAAGAAAGAAAGATGTGTGTTTGTATGTATATTTGATACGCGCACAGACACACACAAACATATACAGATTTAATGGGGGAAAAAATTCAGAAAAACCTTTTCCACTACAAAGAATTTATATTCTTTATAGTGGAAAAGGTTCTTCAGATTTTTTCGATTTCATTTTCGATTTAAATTTTTTTTTTAGATTTAAATATTTATTTAAAAATGGTTCTGTTCACTGAAAGAATATTTGAGGAACCAAACAGAATTCTTCTATAGACCTTAGTCAGGTTAGACACCATATTCAGTTGAAAACAAGATCACATCATTTTTACAACTCAAAACTTTCAAAATTGTTTCATGAAGTTTTTGTCTACTGAAAGTTGTTTTTTTCTCTCTCACTCTCTGAAAGATGTTTCGTCAGTTGAACAATCTACGTTGTTAAACAACAGTAAAATCCAGTGATCGCACCGTACATCTATCCCTCAAAGCCTCGTTTTTATTCCTGTCAAAAAATTTAATCTGCATGGCACTATCCTGACTACAGTCTTGGACATGTGTGTCAAGAGACAAACATTATGGATGTTTGTCTGGATGAGGGATATATATCTAATCTCTATTTACATAAACACTGCTACACTGTACCAGTCATTTCATACAGAACCACAGCATGGAGCTTATCATCAATGAAAATCACTACACAAACAACAAAACCTCCCTTTCCACTGAAGCTAAGCATGTACGAATGCATGATATCCTCAGGCGCGGGACGAACTGAAGAGTTGTGAATGATGCATGACAAAGCACTGAAATTACACTGAACCGCAACAAAGTCATTACCAAAAAGTACCCCAGGGCTTGGGTTCAGAGGAAGCAGGTCTTGAATTCAGGGGTAGGTTGGTCCAAACACACATTTACCATTAACTTTAAGTGAAATACTCTGTCAAAATTGACTAAATTTGTGTCTACATTCTGCAACCAGATACTAGGCTGATGGACATCCTCCAGAGAAGGGAGATTTTACAGATGAGGCTGTGAGCCCTAAACTCTTTCATTGTCTCATTCCACCGTCTGCACTTGCACAGACCTTCTGCAATTGTTCTGGGGGGAAAAAAAGCGAAAGCCGGATCGGATCGCCTTACTTTTTCAGGGGAAAAAGGTGAAAAACACGCAACCTGAAACTCTTCGGAACTCAGTGTGAAACAGAAATGGACGAAGGCGGTGAGCGAGCGAGAAAGAGCTGATGAGAAAGGATGAACAGAGATGTCATGTTGAGCAGTATAACCTAAGGCAAGGTAACAAATAGAGCTCTCAATTGCGTCTTAATTTGTGTCTCACCACAGACTTTCCCTGCTAATGTCTGGTTGCTATTATCATAATCTATAGCAACATCCACCCTAAGCTTAACATTAAAGACCTTGAGCTGATATAATTTCAGTATATCACAGAATTAGGGTCAATGACATGATGCTCATTTTTTTGTCTGAATAAATAAATAAATATTCAGACATACAATAACTTCTCTGATGAGTATGTATATGCCAAGGAACTTTGGTATAATATTGTACAGTTACTTAAAAATATTTTAACAAAACAGCTTCACCGCTTGGTGCAAAGTCATGGTGCAACTAAAAAGCAGAAAAAAAAAACTAAAAACAGGAAATTATATCAAGCCTCTTATATTATTACATTATAATTTATTTAAAAAAAATGATTATAATTTGTTTATAAATATAATGAATTAAGGCATTAAAATAAATTTCATAAATTTAGATGTTTTTCTTTTTTCTTTTTTGAAATTATGATTCAAGGTGCAAGGAAAACGTTACTTTTTTATTTAATGATTACACCAACTTTTTGAAAATGGTATAAGGTGAAAAAAATTAACAGAGAGCTGGCACATGTACTGTCATTTTTAAAAAAAAATGTAAAAAGGTTTTTCCTTTCTACTTATACATCACAGACCCATTTGTCCGTGAAAAAAGGTCAAATTAAAATATACAAATAGCCTATTTGTAGTACAAACATGCACACAAAAATGGAAATCAAGACATTGCAACTGAACACACAGAAACACAACAGAAATAAGATGTTCTCAGGAAATTCAAGCAATGAAACAATGACAGCCTTGATAAACACGCAGACAGACAAGGTAATGCCCACACAAAGCTGACTGTCAGGTTAAACCTGCTATATGTCAAGAAACACTAGTTAACAAACTGTCAGAAATCTGAAGAATTATTGTACATTTAAGGTGTTATTTAATTGCATGTATAATCATTATTAAAGTAGCAATTAGCTGGTATTGATAACAACTTCAATTATATTGATTGAAAGAGTTGTTATTATCTGTAGAAGTCTGAAAGTCATACTGTTTCCTTGTGCGCTGGTTGATCGTTGGGGAATTTTTTTGTAAATTGAGAGCTCACAGACACAAACAGGACCTTATCGGGTGGATCAGGTATGTATGGGAAAAAGATAAAAAAAGCCACTCACTTGCCCTCTAGATAAGGAGGTACAAGTTTCCAGTTTGCGCTAGCGGCGTATCCTGTTACTAATACCGTGCTGGTTTTGTTCCTCTGCAGGGGTGTCACATCCCTGAGGGAAAGGAACATCAACTTCCACATCTCGCTTCTCTCTCTCTCACTCCATACTTGCACAAACACTCACACACATGGAAATATCAACTAATACCTCTCACACACTCTCTCTTTACATCCCCTCATCCATCGCACAAACACTCACACCATAAATACCTCCTCTCAGAAAATAACCTCCTCACCTGCTCATTCACCAAGTCATTTTCACTATTATGTCTCTGGCTGGTTTTCCAAACGATAATGCATCCTTTGGGTCATGCTTTATGCTATTTAAATGTAAGGAATAAGTTATCTGCAATCATTTCCTCATATTTATGTCATTTTAAAACATTATATAAAGCAGAATGTCAGAATTATAGCGTGTATTACTGTTTCCCATACTATGATAGTCAATGGTGACCACAATTTTCAAATGAGAGGCTTTTAAGGTGAGAGTAGCAACGTTTTGGAGAGACTAACACATTTTTAGCAAATTTTATTCTGTTACTAGCACAAATCTATCATATGGATTTAGAGGACTCTGAATAAAATGCATGAGTTGTATGGACTCCATTGGCTACCATTAACTTTCATTGAAAGTGAGCAGCATTAACATTCTTTTAAACATCTTTTTTTTTTTTTTTTGGAAGAAAAAACTTTGTTTACAATGACATCAGAACCAGAGAGTAAATGATGACAGCATTTCTATTTTTGAGTCGACTATACCTTTAAAACACTCTTAAACCTGATTTTGCTGTGATTGTATGGCCTTATAGACAGAGGAATGAGAAAATCATTAAAATATATTTTTGTTTTAGTACCTGTCTGCTGTCTTGACCAGTATTCGCTTGTTGAAGGGCGGCCTATGTGCCTGAGGTTACATGGGTCGTGACACACACTTGCAGGTGCATCTTAGTAGCCTTTGCGGGCAAAGGTCAAAGGTCAGAGAAACCCAAACCAGTTACACCAATTACTCTGTAAACCCCTCAAATATAAGTCTTGCTCTATTATCTATGTAATTTAAGAATTAGTAGGTAATAGTTCCACTTTGTCTCTTTAAAGTGTTACTAAACACAAAAAGTCCACAAGTATTATCCTAGCAATAAAGAAACCCATTAACACCCCATTAACACGGGATATCCTGTGGCGGTCAGGCACAATTGTCAACAAATGCAATTACATTTCACCGATAGCAGATTTGTTTGAATTAGAACTGAGAATTCAAAGATTTGAGCGTAGTTTAACTCATGAATGTATGAATCACCTTAAACTGCATTTCAGCAAGTCTTTCAGTTTATCAGAATTACACAGAAATTACAACTGAAATGTTTATAGTAAATCACAGAATAAGGCCGTTATCCTCGTGCCAAATTTAAATCACATTAAGTCTTTACATAATAAGTAAAAATATAAGCAAGTTCATGCTAAATTCAAGCACACTGTTTTTTGTAATATGTTCCTAAATAAGTTGCCAACATAGTCATTGCAACCACCTAAAAATACAAAGTCCTAATGATGTAATGCCACAGTTGAGTAATATTTTTGGCGCAACAACAGAGTTCAAAAGCTTAAGCCTTTCGCTAACATCCTCCAAGATAAATCTGTCAGCAGCACAAAGCGAGCATGACTGTGTGCGAAAGGTCTACTGAAAGCCGTTTCCCTTTGAACAATAAGTAACTGTGCAGAGAGTCCTGTCTCTGGTATATCCAGTGGGTCCCTCCTTTCCCACCTACGTCCGTAGATTAGTTTGACAGGCCGCCAGTCTCTCATCACACCCCTCAATCCTCCCTTTCGTCTGTACAGCTCTTCCAAAAGCTCAGCCTGTCACTTTTACCTCTCTATTCTCACTCGCTGACCTGCCCTGCGGAACAGTAAGGGATCCATTAAAGTGGATTTTTGGCATTCCTCTGCTGTCATTCTAACCCTGCTGTTTACCTTGTCTTCCAGGGGAAGTTCTGGCCTATCAGCCTCTGCCCATCCTCCCTTGTCAGTGACAGAGTCTTCAGACTGGTTTCACACTAGGTGCTGTTCCCACCTGAACAGGTAGTCATTAACTACTCGCCGTCACTCCAACACACTCAGCACCCTTAAATCGGAAGCCTAAAAGCTCTCATAGCCTCTTTAAACTCTGAGATCCTCAAGTGCTTCTAATCCCGAGTGAAAATTTTGTAGACATATGGCTAGGTAATTTGATAAGCCATTTTTCTGCACTCAAAGCATTACGTTGCCATTGTGCACGTTCAACGAAAACATTTAATATGCCAATCATTTATGCCAAGACATATTTGAACACTCAGATACAAGCCAGACAAAGGCATTATTATTCATCTGGTGTAGACATTGTCACTTGCTATGAAACAGACACCGGGTTTGAATAATTTGACTGGGAAACCTGAGAAGAGCATGTACACACACATATACAGTACCTTCATTGTACAAATATGCGTTTCCAGACGTACATGCATCTCTAAACGATTTGGTTTGGCACAAAGGAAACATACTGTCTCATGTCCTTGTTCCTGAACAGTGACAGTTAGGTCTAACAGGTCTTGCTGGCTTTGCTGGGTTTGTCTTAGTAAAAATTTGTTGCTTCTTGTTGCAACTTTACGCAAAACTGTCAACCTTCACACCTTCAGGCTTTCCTCTCACCTGCGTTCAGCCGGTCACCCTGTGTGTGTGTGTGTGTGTGTGAATATGGATGTAGTCATAGTAGACGTTACACTCCGACTAATGTCAGCAAGAGTTCATCCAAGCCGAAGAGAGAAGCTGCCAGAACAGTCAAGTCTGAACACACTCTTACACAGGAAGCATCACACCTCTCTCATGCCGTCTTTCAGGTGCCCAACAGGACATCGCGTTGCCAAACACATGTTAGCGCTGACCTCCAGCAACCTGTTTTTACAACTTATTTTCTCAAAGACCTCTTGTTCAATGAAGAACAAGTGACCTTTGAATGACAGGTCTCGCTTTAGCACATACAGTGTGTTCGGTGCTATTGTTGAACTCCCCAGAGACTGATCTCCCTCTGCTGGTTACAAAGCAAAGCACTGACATATGCATCTTCAGTAATTTAGTTTAGGGACCACTTCTCACTTTTAACTAGTTGCTTAATAGTATGCATAATACTAGGATATTGGCTCTTTATTAGTACTTATAATGCACATATTAATGTCTTATTCTGCATGAATATATATTAGATCCCTTATTCCATACCTAAATTTAACAACTACCTTATTAACTATTAATAGTTAGGAGCAAATTAGGAGTTTACTGAGGCAAAAGTTGTAGTTAATAGTTAATTAACATTGAGAATTGGACTCCAAACTCCAAACAAGTGAGACCGCATCTTTAAGAAATTGCTCTATATGTATAGTCAATGGTAAGCACACGTATCTTGCTTTTGCTAAAGATTATCTATAATACTAATTTCAAATGTGGAATATAATTCAACACTAAATCCAACACATCAGCTCTGGCCAACCAAACATCTTTATACAGGTGAAAAATTGGCATAATAGCATTGTAAAGGCATTTCTGTAGCTCAAACACTAGAACACGGCACTGGAAACTGCAGAGATTTGATTCCTTGGTTTGATTTTTGAAGGAAAAAATCGGTTTAATTATGTGGAATGGATTTAATTTTTAATAAATATTTCACACACACACACACACACACATGAAATATTATTACAATTTAAATATATTTTCTATTTTAATACATTTTAAAATGTAATTTATTTCTGTGTTGGCAAAGCTGAATTTTCAGTAGACCTTACACCAGTCTTCACTGATTAATATTTTTGTGGATTTGATTAATAGAGAGGTCAAAAGAATGCAAATATATAAAATAATTATATATATTAAAATGTAATAGAATTCCACAATATAACTGTTTCTATTGTATTTTTGATCAAATACATTCAGGAGAGTTCCATTCAAAATAAATCTAAAATAAAACTTTTTTATTATGTCAAAAATTACATTTTTATAAAGCTAGTTATGCCAGACTATCTAAAAGGAATTTCAAAATACCTACTTTAGTGATGCAGAAAAGAAAGAATGTCATACAAGGCTGAGTAATTGATGACAGCATTTTCATTTTTGGGTGAACTATCCCTTTAAGAGCATGCCAAATAATATCTTTAACTATAAATACATATAAATATGCCATTTATTTGATTTTTTTAAATTTGAAATAGAAATATTTGTAACATTATACATTGGCTTTACCGTTACTTTTGATCAAATGAATGAATCCTTGCTGAATAAAATAATTTATTTTAAAAAACTCCAAACTTTTAATTAAATTAAAAATTTAATTTGATTAAATGTAATTAAATTCAATTAAATTACAATTTCAATCCATTTGACCAAATTTTGCAGAAAATGTAATAAAAATCCACAGATTCCACCAGATCACCATTTATCATGAAAAAATATCAATTAAATGTTATGGACACTTCACATAGTGAAGGATTTTTTTTTTTTAAAGGCTGCGATTGGAGTCATCATATAGAGTCTATAACTGACACAGGCCAACTGTGTAATGTGAACTAAGAAGACAGCAACTTAAAACACTACTATCACTCAAATAATGTACTTTACACAATCATTTAAAATAATTCAATATGATAAAACGTCTTGCTGTGTTTTAATGGCAGCACGTTCGGCAAGGATGAAAATTAGAGTTTGAGAGAAAGGGAAGCCAGAATACCTTTCCAACAGAGCACATATTCAGCAAACTCTCATCCTCTCCAACAATGGAAGGCTAACGAGTGGGAGGAATGGAGAAGGAAGAGATTTGCTAGTAAAAATAAACGGGCGAAATAAACTCTAGCTATATTGGTGTAGGGTTGCAGCGCTGAGAAACGAGAGGCTGCCTCGCAGAGGCTGTGGACGCTAAAGTGAGGAGGATAATCACGTTGCTGCTGAAATCAATCCACATTAAGACTGCAAACAGCAGCCAGAAGATGGTCACAAAGGGTTTGGCTTGGTGGAGCATGTGTATAGAGCATTATCATGTGCTTTTTATGCAAATAATACGAATAAAAAATAAAAAAAACCTGAATATGTGCTTAAGTTTAAAAACATTTTGTGATCTCAGAATAAGAGATAAAACATATTAAAGCAATTACCGACACTGAGAGTCAGTTACATAAAAGTTTGGAATAATTATGATTTCTTTTGAAAGAAGCCTTGCTCACCAAAAATACAGTAAAAACAAAAAACAAAATTACAATTTAAATATTTATGAATATCATTTATTTATATTATATATATTAAAATGTAATATAATATATGCCAGACTATCTAAAAGGAATTTCAAAATACCTACTTTAGTGTTGCAGAAAAGATAACCACAAATAAGTATTATAATACATTAAAACTGTTCTTATGATTATTTATAAGATGATGCAACATATTATAAGGTTTCTTATAATGCCTTATTCATTCCTTATAATGCTTTAAGAATAACCTTATAATGTATTATAAATACTGTCAGACTTTGTTCCGTGTTTTGTGTGTTTTGCTCCCCATGTGCCCTCCTTGCCCATATTTGGTTAGTTTTCTGTTCCTGTCCTGATTATGTTGATTTAATTCCAGGTGTTCCCCGTTTATTTCCATTGATCCCAGGTGTGTCTCGTCATCCCCTCGTCTTGTCATGTGTTTAAATAGTGTTCCCTGTTTTTAGTTCAGCGTCCGGTATTGTCCATGTCTACATGTGCTACATGAGTTTTCCGTATTTCCTTTATGTGATTAAACTTCTCTGTATTGATGTACTCCTCGCCTCCCTCCGTCCCTTGCTCCACACTCCACTCAGTAGTGCAACCGTGACAACTCCAAACGTTTAATTAAATTAAAAATGTAATTAAATTTAATGTAAATAAATTTAATTAAATTCAAATTAATCAATTTGACTAAATTCTGCAGAAAATGTAATAAAAGTCCACAGACTCCACCAAGTCAGGCCACTTTTCAGGAAAAAGTATCAATCAGATGTTATGGACACTTCACACAGTGATGGATATTAAAAAAAAAAAAAGGCTGTGATTTGAATCTTCGTATAAAGTCTATAACTGACATAGGCCTACTGTTTAATGTGAATTAAGAAAACAGTAACTTAAAACACTAGTCTCACTCCAATAATGTACTTTACACGATCACTTAAAATAATTCAACATGACAAAACGTCTTGCTTTGTTTTAGTGGCAGCATGTTTGGCAAAGATGAAAACTAGAGTTTGAGAGAAAGGGAAGCCAGAATACCTTTCCAACAGAGCACATATTCAGCAAACTCTCATCCTCTCCAACAATGGAAGGCTAACGAGTGGGAGGAATGGAGAAGGAAGAGATTTGCTAGTAAAAATAAACGGGCGAAATAAACTCTAGCTATATTGGTGTAGGGTTGCAGCGCTGAGAAACGAGAGGCTGCCTCGCAGAGGCTGTGGACGCTAAAGTGAGGAGGATAATCACGTTGCTGCTGAAATCAATCCACATTAAGACTGCAAACAGCAGCCAGAAGATGGTCACAAAGGGTTTGGCTTGGTGGAGCATGTGTATAGAGCATTATCATGTGCTTTTTATGCAAATAATACGAATAAAAAAGATACCTGAATATGTGCTTAAGTTTAAAAACATTTTGTGATCTCAGAATAAGAGATAAAACATATTAAAGCAATTACCGACACTGAGAGTCAGTTACATAAAAGTTTGGAATAATTATGATTTCTTTTGAAAGAAATAAAAAAAACCTGAATATGTGCTTAAGTTTAAAAACATTTTATTTATTGATTATCATTTTATTTTATTCATTTAAATATTTATGAATATCATTTATTTATATTATATATATTAAAATGTAATATAATATATGCCAGACTATCTAAAAGGAATTTCAAAATACCTACTTTAGTGTTGCAGAAAAGAAAGTATGTCATACAAGGCTGAGTAATTGATGACAGCATTTTCATTTTTGGGTGAACTATCCCTTTAAGAGCTTGCCAAATAATATTTTTAACTATAAATACATGCGTCTGAGTAGAGCTAATTATTGCATTGATGTTTTGGCAAGATGGTGTTCATGTGAAATGAGGCATGCTGGGATGTGGGACCAGAGGAAGTATCATGTGTCTGTGTGTGTGTGTGTGAAGGTGAGGCAACACACCCCTCCTCACACCTGAATAAGTCTGAACGCCGCTCCATCCCCAGGTGAGCTCCTCAGCAAGGCGCCTCTGATTTCACTTCTCTTTCTTTCTCCCTCCCTCATTCGCGCCAAACCTCAAGACCCACTCGCTCACCTGCCTGACTCATCGTGTGTGAATGTGTGTATGGCAATAGCATCTCTCCTCGGCCACAAAGATTTACTTCTGAGCCTGGGAAAGGAAGTACACCTGTAATTCTACCCGAACTCTCAAGGTTACACGTTCAGTTAAACCACTTCATTTCTGCTCAGATCCGTTCCTCTGCCCTGAGCCTAAACAAGGATCACTACAAACTGTACTCAAGCTCATAGTACACAGCACAATGCAAAACAACAGCGTTTTCGACTAAAACTCAATAATAGCTCATAGTACACAGCACAATGCAAAGCGTTTTCGACTAAAACTCAATAATAGCACACAGTACACAGCACAATGCCATACTGCAGTTTTTTTTTACATTTGCCTGGTTTATGACATGTCTCGTAAAGAAATACCTTTTTAAAAAGTTTTTTTTCTATTTTTTTTAAACACAAAATACTGTTTTTTAGTGATACACTAATTCCTTAAGTAAATTAATATACTATTATATTATTTATGAGGTGAGGCCAATAATGATACTGAAATGTTGTTTGTCCATCTGAAGCGGTCGAACTAAATAAGCCATTTTATTTTATTTTAGGATGCTTTTACAATCCTGTTACCAAAATATAGCATGTCTAATTTAAAACAGTTGTGTTATCTAATTATTTATCAAAATAAACAGTAAATAAACATGACCATTAAATAAAACATGTTAATGAATTATTTGGCAAAATATAATAAATATAATAAGAAAGTAAGATGGCGCCGACGCTGATGGCTGCCTCCGTGGCGTGCTCCGCAGTTGTTTTTATGTTTTTGTTAGTTTGTCCTGTCTTTAGTTATATCCCTGCAATCAGTTTCACCAGAGACGAATTGCTGGACATTCGGAAGTACACACCACCCGATATTTCACCGGTTCATGTTTGTCTGCGTTGTGATCAGTATTGTGGTCACAGGCCTGTTCTCCTGCTGACTCTTACTGAATCTAAATGAACAATAGCTGCTCACCCTTTAGCAGACGCTTGAAAACAGCTGTGGGTCCTGTGCAGCCGCCAGACAAACACACACACACTCTTTATTCACTCTCAGAGCAGAGCCTGGCACGAGCCTGCAGGACCTTACACTCCTCTCTTCTGTCTGTCCATCCATCCAGGGTCCCACGGGGTCATTTAGGGGCTTTGAGTTCTTTGTAGCAGGCTGTTCTCTCAGCCAATTAGTCATAGCAGGGAAGAATATCAACTCTAGCTGGAGGGGAGAGAGAAAGGCTAGTAATTGTCAATTTATATATTTTTATTCCTTATTTACTTGTTCTATTTTTTATTATCTGTGTTTTTGTTCTGTCACTGTCATTCTGTTACACTGTGGAAGCTTCTGTCACGAAAACAAATTCCTCGTATGTGTAAACATACCTGGCAATAAAGCTCATTCTGATTCTGATTCTGATAACATTTAGAAAAACATGGAACAATGGGTAACAGGGTTACAATAAGTTATCAAGGTGGCATTAATTTGGCTCACATGTTAGTTTGGTATTATTTGCTATTATATTTCTATGATAATTTTTTCTTCCAATAATTAAACGATCAAGCCATATGCAGTCAACACATTGCTTCACAACTTAAATGAAAACGAAAACAGATTGAGAATACTTACTTCCTGCCATGCTGTTGAAAGTGTCCCAATGATGTCATTTCCTGGGTGTCACCAGTTTTAATGGAATGATACATTTTTATGGTGGGGGTGCAGAGAATTTGACTTCTTTGGTAATAAAAAATAAACTGAATGTTGATTATTTACCAAAAAATACAAAATTCAGTAATTCAATAATGCTTTAGCAATTGCTTTTATATACTCAGGGTAAACTACATTATGCAATTGTACTGTATTGGAAAATACATTTATTTATGGTTTATTTCAATACTGTTACAATATTATACATAGATAAAACTGAAAAAAAAAATGAAAAAACCCCCCCACAAAAAACAGCCATGACAGTGTTTTTAGTAAAAAACAATTTGCAACAAATTCATAAGATACAAATTAATTTAAATTACCAGACTGAAATTTCATATATTATATTATATGTTATGTTGTTATGTTATGTTATATGTTATATTATGTTATGCTATGTTATGTTATGTTATGTTATGTTATGATGTTATGTTATATGCTATGTTATGTTGTTATGTTATGTTATGTTATGTTATGTTGAAAAACTGTTTACTATACACTCTTTTAGACACTCAACCGTATGTGGTTCTCCACCATCTATACTCAACTATGTCAACTATACTTTGCTTTGGCACTTGGGTAAGTATCAGCACAATCCCGCAATCTAGCATTTCCTTTTATATAGAAAATACAACGATATAAAGAAAACATGATGTAAAGGGAAGAGCGTGTGGGAGCAAAGGAAAGTTTTTAGAGGGTGTAAATTGAAACTGCCATTTGGAGGCATTCATTTCCTGGAGTATTTGAGTAAATATTATGAAGATATTTCTCAGTGTTGGACACTCAATCCATCATGGCTCAAAAAAGTTAAAATATTAGCTCACTTGATTCACTTTGTCATACTTAGCCATTTTGACTTTTAAGGCGGACAGCTCTCCTCCCTGCCAGCCAGTTCTGCTGCACAAAAGAAAAAAAACATTAACACTCTCAACTTCTCTCCATCACAGGCGGTTGCATGCCAGAGGCAAAGAGAAATAAATGAACGGCAAGATGAAAACAGCTAGCATGACAGACACGGCTAACTTAAGCATTCAGAAATCTAGCACATATTACACAGGTGCAGAGAATATTAGCATTGGCTACACACTGAACCTGCTGAGAGGCTGTGGAACCAGGCCCGAGAACAGTAGGGTCCTGACCGAGCTCAGGAATTACTAACATTGGTGGCTCAGTCAAGTCATTTTGTAGATGTAGTATTAAGTTCCGAAAATTATCTATTAAGTTCGATAAAGCTGGAAATGAAAATTACATTCTCATAACACTCTGGTGGAAATGGATCCTAAACTGTAATTCCAACAGCTAGATGTTCCATTTCTAAGATCTCTCATGGGAGTCTACAATAAGCGATTCATTGAGTCTACAGCGCATTACTTACTAACCACCCATTGCACAGAAATAATATACGTTTCATCTTTTCTAGAATAGTATCATAAAGGACAAGTTGCTAACTGTGCAAAGTCTTGAAGGATTTAAGGATACATTAAAGCAAATAATGGCTAAATTAATGAAATTGAGAATGCAGTTGAGAAGCAGTTCATGAATTTGAACTGAATTTGAATTTTGGACTTTTAAGGAAGTACAATAAAAATGAACTGATATTCAAAGCAATATGTGTCATTTTTAATAAGAAAATGGTCAAGACAAGGTTGAAATGATGGCTTGACAAAGTTTGTCTAAAAGCTTAAAAATAAGTTTGAAAAGGCTTGAAGTTTGAAGGTTTTATAGGCTTGTTTAAAATATCACCAATTTATTTTATATATATACAGTATATATACATATACACACACACAGTATATATATTCTTATTTCATTATTTTTATGATTTTTACATTTTAAAAAATGAGAAACTCAGTAATTTCCAATTCCTCTAGATTCCATTCAACTTCCTGTGGGGCGTGGCCAATTTAATTGAAATTCAAACTCATGAAAGTTGAGTTCAATTCAATTAAATTCAAACAATATATAAATACATACAGTATATGTGTGTCTAACCAGATGTGCAAACGCTGAACCACTTGTAGGCCGACATTAGGAACGTTTCAGTAATATACTTCACGGATCTCTTTCTAGCTGTGGGTAACACTACACTATTTCTTCTCAGCTACAGCCCAAATCTGTAACAGGTGATAGATGAACTGCAGAATTGTTTTTGTCCTTCACATTTAAGTGCTTGTCAGAGGGGATACGAGGCACAGAGCCCTATCCACAAGAGGAACAGAAATGCCTCAGAGTCCATCTCAGACGAGTTTTTTATGGAGCTCTGAGCCCGAGCAGGGCAAGGGAGATAATTGGCCGATGGATATTTCAGACGCTCAGCTCTCTATCTTTCCCTGATTCTTGTTTTGTCTTTTTTATTTCTCACTCTCACTTTTTTCACTCCACCTCTCACGCTTTTTGTAAATACCACAGTTTCCTCAGTTTCTTCACGAGGGTCCGCAAAACATTAATCTGGACTATTAGAAATAAGACTCAAATCTGCTGCTCTCACTTGTTATTTTAGGAAAAATATACCTCTCAGAAAGAAGAAAAATAGCAATGGCCAGATCTGGAAAATGACAGCATATTCTACAAAGCTACATATGTACTGAATTACCATATGGAATTTCCCTCATTACACAAACCTTGACATACTCAGATATGCTGCACTTTATATTTTAAGCCTGCAAAATTCCTCAGAGGTCCTCCAGTTCTTATCATCACTAGGATCAATTCTTCAGTTGGATCCTTCACTGCTTGGTCGGTTTTGACATTCCTTTCCACATAATTTTAGTTGAAAATATGAGATCAGTTGACTAAATATATAACGTAACTCTAGCTTAAGCTACGGGCCTGCTTCTGATCTGTCCCCAAGCAGCCCGATCGCTCATAAACACAATCGCTTTGAGTTCATTTACAGTGTACCGGCAGCCAAAGACATCATTATACCTGATCCCACGTGTGCCAAGAAGTGCTATTCAGGCTTAAGGAAGGAGGCCTGTACTATCGCAAGAAGCAGGACCGCACACCTACTTACCACACAGTACGCAGATTTCACCAGGTCCCTTATAGGACAATTAACAGCTGCGTATCAGCAAAGCACAGTGGCCGCTGCCAAAATTCAGCCCTTGTTTGCATTGGAAGCCATGGATGAAACATGCTCATTTTGAACTCTTGTTCAAAAGTGTGTAGACCACTGAACTCCTGGGGGTTACTTGCGTTTTGCATGATCTAAATTATATTGAGAGCAAAACAGTGGCCTTCTGGTGCATCGTGTTTTGTCATTGTTTGTCTCACAAATTTGGACCAGATATAAGAAGTTATGGGTCATACAGCATTGATCTGATTTTGAAATCAATTCCATGTACAATACTGTGTATGGCAAAATCCAAACAAATTCTGAGCCAACTTTGGGAATCTGTTGCTTTAAAGGAATGCTAACAGCCATGTCCCTTAACAGAACAGTCAACCCCACTTTGCACTGAAATACATCTTCATTAGGCTTCATTAAACTCTCCTGCTCTGAAAAAAAAGTCTTATGTGCGCACATTCTTGTGCTGTCCCTTTAGCTTCCTTCGCAGGCAGGATGTGAGTTCAGCTTGGAGCTGATCCCTTGCAGAAACAATGGCTGAGATGCACGTCAGACTAGGCCAGCTGTGTCTCCAGCGAAGTACCAAGGGAAATGCAGGAAATTATGGGCTCCTGAATAAAGCTCTGACATATAGTACTACTGTGCTCTACACTGAACTTAAAGAGTGTTGACATAGTCTCACACACCAAATAGATTCGACTCGTGTGAAAAACAATCAGAGATCAATATCTCACATTACAGTTTATAATTCGTCTGTGCATCATCCACTTTGCCCAGAGCGAGGGATGAAATTATATTTAATGAAATGATAGCTCTGTGGGCTGTTGCCTTGCTTGTTCTTTGTGTTTATGAAAATTTGCTTAAATAGAGACTTTCCTTCTCTTGAACTGTCTTGTACCGATTTCAATATTTGAACACAGTCCTTACTTCTGTCATATAGTACTCCAAGGAAAATAAACTCCTTGGTATTCTTTGCCATTTCACCAGAATCAAGAGGACAAGCAAAAACATCTGGAAATAGTCATGAGGTAAACAAATTACCCAACATTAAATATTATATGCAGTGATATGTTATTTGTTTTCATCTCAGATGTCTTGTGCACGTTGAAAGCTTGAGAAACCTGTTCTCTGCAAGTTTTCCATGGGAAAATTAATAAAAAGTCATCGAAAAAAATGGCAAAAGGGAATGTGCGATAATTGGTAAAATGTTGGGAAAAAAAGCATATACTACATATGTGTCTCTTTGTAGAGATAAATTCTTCTCTCTGTAAGACAATTCATATTGCCTTGTTTTTGCATATTTTTTATTTTTATTGTGTGTGATCTTTTTTTTTTTTCCTCAAAAAAATTAATCTGCAGGCTGACAACAAATGAACTATATATTGTATAAACTTGTATTTAATTGTTCTTCTTAAACCTGATTACTTGGATCATGTAAAATCTTATAAACTATATGGTCCTCATAGGACAGCTGGGGGGTTGGCTAGTTTAATTAAGGTGCCTAATATGATATTTATAAATTATCAGAGAAAGATACAAAGCAAGGTAGACAGAAGTAGTATCCATCCTCTATCTCAGTCTTCTTGCAATAGTATATCTAATGATGAAAGACTATGAAATAATGAGGAAATTAAAGCCAAGAAAGTTCAATTCTCATGTAGAAACATTCCATGTGAATTTTATTTCGTGAGGGAGTAATCTCCATAGAATACGGTTGTCAGTTCTGTATTTGAGTGCTTTATACAGTTACGTTCACACACAGTTCGGTTATTTACGAGACTGACAACAGCATTCTACAACCGAACTCATGTTCGTAAATTGAGTTTTTTTTACGGCACATTTTCATTGAACACCTGCTGTGTGAACATACAGCAGTCATCTGTCACGTCACAATCTCTGCGGTGTACATGCACTTGTCTCGTGTCTGTGGGGTGTTTTTTCCATGTTTCCGTAACTTGTGCTGTGTGTCTCATCTTTTAGCTCCAATCGCTCTCTTCCTACAGAGATGCTCTCGTCAGTTTTGTCCTGTTCGCGCTCTTTGTGCTTCACGCAGGTTTGAAAGCTACTGTCTCTGCATGTCAACTGTGATAAGATTTTCCAATGTTATGGACGCCACGTTTGATAATTAGTTTAGTCAGTGTCACTAAGGTTACAGGTTAGGCTGGCAACAGATAAGGGAAACTGAAATAACTGGTTACTCGTTGATGCAGTGAATTAATAATTGTATATAAGCCGCTGTTAAAATGTGACAATTTGAGAGTCAACCCTGTTTAAAAATGGTTGTCAATTCCATAAGCTTACTGCGTGAATCTGATGAACAGTTCCTAAAATATAAAACATAAACAATATTTTCTATTTTAACTTTAAGACTAGGCAGGAATTTGCCAGGCAAATCCAGACATTTGCCCTGATTTGCAGTCTGGATGAGTCGATGCTATAGTCTCTTCAAGTCATAATCAGTCTGCAGATTTGAATTGACAGTTTTTACAGAAAATCACATAGTGTATGATGAACGGAGACTTTTTTTAGTTTCAGACTGTGAATCCGTCCAGTAGGACACACTTATTGTCTTCATTGTCACACGCCTTCTAGCAATAAGGTGTGTGTTTCATTTGACAATCTGGTAGTGTGTGATCCTCACACATTCATTGTGTGATGCCAGATTATTCTCAGTAACCATTTACAAAGTTGATAATCCATGATAGGCCTAGCTATTGTTTAAAATCTGTTCAGTCATGTAGTGTAGCCTTAAATTTATATTATTGTAATCTTTGAGATACAAGATTGTTCATATATAAATTACTGTCTTTCAATTGCAAGTTAAGTTAATACCACAGTTACACCACTATAATGTGATTTGTTGATTTGGATCTTAATTGTCAGTACACAGGCTTTGGCAGTGTACTGCTTCAAACCTCCTGCTGTTGAGTCTTAATATCTTAATATTGGCCCCTGTGAAAAGGCCCCAATGAGTCAGCCTACGGCTTTAGCTTTTCAACTTGTCATGCTTTTAAGAAACATTACAGTGTTGTGCTTGGCCCGAGACAAAATCAGCTATACACGCTTAGTGTAAAACTCTGGCTCACTCAGAGCTCTGTTGATGGCTCGCTGGCCTAGAAACTTCTGGCCTCTGTTTTCTGTCCTGGGGAGCATGGGCATCATACATGGTGAGTGTTAGGTGGAGTTTCTGAAGTTGTAATTTCTTGGCCATGTTGATGGAACAAGGCAGGATATAGACCAGTGATCCTCAAATCTGGCTCGAGAGATCCACTTTCCTGCAGATTTTAGCTCTACCCTAATCAAGTTTGCTAATCAATGTCTTCAGAATCATTAGAAAATCACAGGTAGGTTTGTTTGATTAGGGTTGGAGCTAAACTCTGCAGGAAAGTGGATCACGCGAGCCAGATTTGAGGATCACTGATATAGACGGACACAGACACAAGCAAATAGAAGAATCTGTGTCACCAAGAGAGATAGAAATAATTAATTACAACACGTTATGGGTTCTGTGTTAAATGAATATGAAACAACATTTACCTTGCACTTCAAAACTATTAACAAGTCAGTGTCAAAATGTTTTTATAATTTAATATTGATCTTTTTCTATGTTTATATTAATTTTTATCAAGACTAAAAGCTGGAATACACAACTTTTCAGATCTGAATACATTTTAAAACACTGGTCATCATAAACTTGCCAACCGGTTATATAGTTAAATGGTTACAGAGAAAAACGAAACTTCATATACTAAACAACTGAGAATCACAGACTACCAGACTGTCATGCTTTTCCGAACACAACAAACTCACACAGAAACATATGCCTCATTGATAGGAAATGCATGATAAATGAGGCAATATGTGCTCTAAAATCAGCTCAAAATATCAGACTTTTGTCCTGAATGGAATCACAGTCAGAAGTCAAAAAATCGTGGTCTGTGCCTATCATACACTATGCCATTTTCTGAGAATTCGGTCAAACCTGACAGCCCAAAATCTGCAAACTGGCTCTCAAATTAGCCAACAAATCTTCGGTAAATACTGCAAAACTCAAAGTCGGGAAATTTCTTAAAAAAAAGTAGAACACAGATAACAACTCGTAGACCTGAAGCATGTTTGGACTTGCTGAGTATGAGGTTTATTGCCACAGGGGTCAGCATGATTCATCACACCTTGAAGTGTCAAATACATCCAGAACTCTGATCCCCACAAAAATTTTATATTATGCCTGAAAGGTCCTTTAAGATAGCAGTTTAAGGAGTAGTTTACCCCCAAAAATGAAAATTTGTTGAAAACGTTCTCACTTTTAGGCCATGCAAACTATAGATTGTTTCATCATCAGAACAGATTTTAGCATTTAGCATTACATCACTTGCTCACCAATGGATCCTCTGCAGTGAATGGGTGCCGTCAGAGTCCACACAGCAGATAAAAACATCACAATAATCCACAAGTAATCCACAAGACAAGTGAATAGCTGCATTTTTGTAACAAGCAAATTCATAAGATGCTTTCATAAGTTAAGATTTTTTCAAATTGTTAAATAGCTAAATATGAGTCATCTGTCCATAACTGTGTTCTCCAGTGATGTAACACTAAATTTCTCCAAATCTGTCCTGATGAAGAGGCAAACTCTTCTACATCTTGGATGGCCTAAGGGTGAAGCAAATAATAATTTCTTGGTCAACCATTCCTTTAATAAAATGAACTGAAACAAGGCATTTAAATCATGCGTCACTTCTGTACATATTTTTGTAGCCTTGATGCCACTTGCTTTGAAAGGCAAGAGTCCATTGCCGAAAACAGACATCTTGTATCTATTTGATACAGCAAAAGTGCCAACACTTGCACTGAAAAACCACTTTCCTGAGCCAGTTGCACAGCTAATTGACAAAATGACTGAAAGCTCTTGATGACAGGCTTGTCTCCTCTTGTTCCTGAATTGCTGGCCATTGGGAAAAATAGATTATCATCAGCTGTCTTAAAGGTGTTGGGGCCAAGTAGCACTACAGTTAATGGACAACCTCCTTCCTTCCTACTTCCCTAAACGAACGCACAGAGAAACCGACACCCACCCACAAACACACCCACACTAAGAATTCAAATAGTATTTTTATTAAAATGTCCTTCGCAGATAGAAATCAACAAATTATTCTAAAAGCTTCCCAAAAGGTTAAGAAAACAACATCACGTTTTAAATGTAACCCAATAAAAATGGATCACATTGGAGTTTATTATGGGTGTCAAAGAGCTTTCATGCGGTTCTCAACTTGAAATTAAACAGATAGAAATGCTTAAGACTTATTTTCATTTGAGAACAGTGCATTACGAGGTTTTGTGGATGTGTGACATGGATGGGAGTGTGCAGTGTGATGTAGCGACAGTGCTAGAAACGGCCCAAATGTATGCGCAGACAGCTCGTCTCAGAGCAGGTCTGCTTTCGAGCGCCAGTGGTATTGTTTTAACAGTAAATCTGTCATAATGTGACAAGTCAGTCTGACATTGATAAGGTATTATTACTCCTCATTGTTTAGAAGCTGAATATCTTAAATGAAAGGTAATTACTCAGCAGGTCTCATGTCCTGGCAGCCGCCATCAGCGGCTCAGAGACACGTCAGGACATGTCCTCCCCTGTCACTACCACTGCTTACAATGAACTTCACTGGCTACAGGGGACTTATTAAACAATGTAATTTGAATAGTATACCAAGTAATCTTGTACAATTTTATAGCGGTAACTTTAATAAATCAACATAAATCAGAGGTCTCAAATGGGCCTTTAAGGAAATTGCGAAGTGTTGAATGACAGCGATTTGAACGGTCATTTTACAATGTAATGATGAATATAAATTTGTATGTGATTGTCATTTTGTTTGGAGCAAAGCAGCCATGCTCTGAGGCCATTAAAAGGATTTAATATCAAACAACATACATGATCTTTTTGATCTTGATTATTAAATCATAAATCTTCTAAGACCTCTCATAATGGTAAATGATGAAAGCTACTATGTAACAAGAAACATATTATCATTCAAAAGTTTGGGTTGGTGAGAAGTAGTCTCGGTAACACTTTAGTTTAGGGACCAGTTCTAACTATTAACTAGTTGCTAATTAGCACGCCTATCATTAACATATTGGCTGTTTTTAGTACTTATAAAGCACATATTCCGGATGATCATATTCTACATCCCTAATCTTCCCCAATACCTGAACTTAACAACTACCTTACTAACTATTAATAAGAAGAAAATTGAGTTTATTGATGCAAAAGTCATAGTTAATGCTTTGTTAATAGCGAGAATTGGACCTTAAAATAAAGTTTGACCAAAGTCTCTTATGCTAACCAAGACAACATTTATCTGATCAAAAACAAAGTAACAGTAAGTGTACTTCAGTGTCACATGATCCTTCAGAAATCATTCAGAAATCGTGCTGATTTGCTGCTAAAGAAACATTTCTTATTATTATCAGTGTTGAAAACAGAAAACTGCTTAATATTTTTGTGAAAACCATGAGCCTTTTTCTTTTTAGGATTCTTTGATTTAATAGAAAGTTCAAAAGAACATTTATTTGAATTAGAAATCTTATTGTAACACTATACTGTAAGTCTTTACTGTATTAATTTCTTTAAAAAAAATAACTTTTTGAACAATGTAAAAATCTTGTCATGTCACATTTTTCAGATATGATTCAAAAGTGCAGTTCACTTCAATGTAGATTCAAATCATAACCATAAATCTGCTCTATTGTAGGAAAAGTTATAAACAAAGATGTATTAGAACAACAATAAAACATCAGGTTGGTCTTTTATTTTTATTTTTTTTCCAGATTTATAGCCGCAACAGTGTATGCTCAACTTCAGACCACAGTATTGCATGTTTCTCTGGCCATTATAGGGTTTTTCCCCTCCTGTGTACCCCCTTTTCCTTCCGGTTGGTGAATATGATCCGTGGATATGAAATATGCATATGAGTTGAGAGCTGTGAAAAAGTCAGAAGGTCTACAGAAAGTCTCACTGATAAAGGCTTCTCATATGAGGGGACCAGTGAGGTGAGGGCGAGTGGAAACACAACTTCCTACTCAAGCCTGTCAATCACAGCAAGCAAGGGGCCCTTACTGATGACCCAAGAAAAGGAAGAGGTCTACTGAGTCCACAAACATTTCTGATGGGGGATTTCACAGAAATGTGGGACTAGGAGGAAAGAGCCTGTCTGTTAAATAATACTGAAGGCCAAAAGGACTGAATCAACCAAACTTTAAACAATTTATGTTGGTGGAAAAGTTTTAGACAGATACAGTCTTCTGTTAAAGGGATTGTTCAGCTCAAAATGGTTTAGAAAGCATTTTATTGTGTATGCACATCTGTGTCACTTAAGACACACACACACACACACACACACACTTACTTTTATAGGCTATTTGTTTCCACATCAGAAATGAATGAAAATCAACCTACTAAAAGTGCAAACTATAAACTATAAATGTACGCTGAAAAAAAAAAATTGGAGCAGAAATAATTTTCACATGTGCGCCGATAGCCTAGAGGGGAGTGCGCCAACAGTTATTGCCGTTTCGTTGCGGGCGTCCCGAGTTCGAATCCCGGCTTGAGGACCTTTCCCGATCCCACCCCCTCTCGCTCTCCCACTTCGCTTCCTGTCTACTCTACACTATCCTATCCTAATAAAAGCAAAATGCAATAAATAAATATTTTTTAAATAAAACTCCTAGAAACTGCTAGTAACTTTCATTCAAATAATTACAAATAAATGCAAGTAACACACTAAATTAAACAAGAAATTATGAAGTATAACGATTAAATTAAACTTCAAAATAAAAGACTAAATTATTTTCTTGTAAAATGTAATCCAATAATCTTTTTTATTTTCAACTTAATTTACAAAAACTTTTTTTACAGTGTAGTTTTTACGTCCATTTGTAGCTTTAGAATACAAAAGATGATATAGCATAAATATTATATGTACACTATATATATATATATATATATAGAGAGAGAGAGAGAGAGAGAGAGAGAGAGAGATTATAATAAATGTATACAATATATTCTAAAATATTTTTTTCCCCACAATTTTAAAGAATCACAGCATCATTTTTTCACAGAACAGCCTGAACTTCTGCTCTCTCTCTCTCTCTCTATTATATATATACTCTATATATATATATATATATATAGAGAGAGAGAGAGAGAGAGAGAGAGAGAGAGATTATAATAAATGTATACAATATATTCTAAAATATTTTTTTCCCCACAATTTTAAAGAATCACAGCATCATTTTTTCACAGAACAGCCTGAACTTCTGCTTACAGAAAAATATATTTCAAGCATTCTTAGAGTGAATAGAATTTCATTTTTGGGGGTGAACTACAGTCTTAAGTTACTATAGTAAGTGAAATGTCTCTCCTCACATTTGTGCCAATCATGTTAGTGAGCCCCCTGTTATAGCCCTCCCCTTTCTGAGAGCGAAACACCTGGACCGCTGTGAAAATATTTGGCCTGTAAAGGACTCAGTGCTGCAGGGCCCCATCTCAATAGCATCCTTCACTCTCATAATCAGTCTAAAGACATTATCCACTTAGTGGAGATGAGCTGAGGGGCTGCAGGGGATACGCAGGCTGGGTAACACAGTTAGTCTAATGGCCGCCAAAGAGGGAGCAAGATGACGTTCAGTAGGGTTGGAGGGCAGAGGAGGGGCTCGGGGGAGAGAGGGGCTCCCCATGGGCCTGCTAATCCAATGCTTGCATTGAGGTTTTGATATCACTCTCATTTGGGGACAACAGCTTTTATAAGCTCTGTTGACAAGGTGCAGCCTAATGCAAACAGCCATTCGCCTGCCCTTAGGCATTCAGAGAAGAGCTGATGAGGACAAACTGGGTCTGAGAGAATGAAGTTTAAATAGTCTGTGTGACCAAAGCACATGATGTATTTTGTATTACAACAAAAAACAATAATAAATGCATATAATAATAATAATAATGCAACTGACTATATAATCTTAAATTTGGATAGTTAAATAAATAGGCTTAAATTTAATAAGAAAAAAGGCTTCCTCTTTATATACAGTATATATATATATATATATATATATACACACACACATCAAGCAGCACAACTGTTTTCAACTGTGATAATAGCAAAAATGTTCTTGAGCATCAAATCAGCATATTAGAATTTCTGAAGGATCATGTGACATCACAAAAATAAATTACATTTTAAAATATTTAAAAATAGAAAAGTTATTGTAAATTGTAATAATATTTGCAATTATATACACACAATATTACTATTTTTACTGTATTTGTGATTGAATTAATTTGCATATGAGAAGTTTTGCAAACTTTCAAAAACATAAAATCTTACCTAAAATCTTACCTATATCACCACGTTATATTATATTAATTATAATATAATATAATATATTCATCATTCACTCCTCACTGTTAACACTCTTAACAAGCTAAAACCTAATACCCTTGAAAGGCACCATATCCACAAGTTATGGCCATTCACTCTTATTTCAAAAACTAGACAAGTACAAACCGTCTCTCTCTCCCAACGGAGTGATCGAACCCAGTGCAAAAACTAACAGTGGGAACACAGCAAACTCTCTAAAGGGACATATAAACTCACTCCTCTTGGGCAACACAAAGTACTTTTGCAGTAAAATTCCAGTTCCACTCATAGTGTTTTTCTTCTGTAGGATGGTAGGCTAATTAGATTTTACTGCAACCATACCGCAATATTGGCTTCATGGGAAATCCACACAACTAATACGAAGCATTTACAAGCGTACAGAACAGGCTTTCAATGATTTAATCATGAAGTTCAGTGTCCAGGCACATTAGTGGTATGTTCATTTGCGTGTGTTTGATGACGGCAGCAGTGGGTGCAGTTGGAACACTCTTCAAGTGTGGAAGTTGTGTGTGGCTGTGGAAGTTGTAGGACGTGTCTTTGATTTACTGTAAAGGAGAGAAGTGTTCTGCTCTTGGCTGGAGGAGCTGTTATATGCAGTTTAACAGTGTGCGTCTCTTTGACATGTCCATTTAAATCTGCCTCATTCTCCTGTGTGGACAATTAGTAAAACTCTAAAACACTGAAGCAACGGCGGTCTAGAATCCCTTAAATCCAAGCACAAAGTTTAGTAAATTCAGTGTTCAATCTGACTCACAATGGTTGCAAACATTTCTTTCCTCAAAAAGAGCAGATGCCAAAAAGCAAAGCAAGTTCACAGACACTAAGTTGGTATGGTGATCATATGTCAATCACTGCAGTTTCAGGAGTGACTCCAGAATTCTGTTCACACTCTAAATGATAATTCAGAGCAGCGATTCTCAACCTTATTGACTCCAAAGCCACCCATTGTCCACAACAATATTCAAAGACACCGTGACTTTTCAAATTGTTCATGATTTATGGATAAAGATTAAGGATAAGGATTTTTAAAAGAAATATGAAAAAAATAATTTTAAGACTTTTCCATTTCCATGAGTTTACCAGGTCTAGAAATCACACTTTTACAATTTCTCATATATTCACGTTTTCCGAGACTTCTTGTTCCAAGAATCCTGATTCTTCAATTAAAAACAGTCAATAAAATAAGTAATATCTTGATTTTAAATTGTTTTAGCTTTTTTAATGATTGTTTTGTCTAATTTAAAGCCATCTTGAGGCCCACTTAAACATTTACTGAGGCCCTCTAGTGGACCCTGGCTCCCTGGTTGAGAACCAGTGATTTGGGGGATTCACTCTTGCATTTAAACACAACTGTCACTTCCAAAATTTTCCAGTATGTATGTGGGTTTGGTACAGTGGTACTCTGCCCTGGGTTTCTGCATTCATCACATCATAAACTGCCAGTTTCAAAACCCATTCTCCACAAATAATCATCGCCAAAGAGATTGCATGGTTGGACCAGATGTATAAACTACATCTAAGCCCTGTGCTTTTCTTAATTCAGCTAATGAAAAAACATGTAGGTCTTAGATTGAGAAATGTTTTAACATAAAATGCAGCACATGCACATAAATCCACACACATGTTCTTTATCTGACTTTAGGAAATGCAGCTCTGATAAAATCCCAGAAAATGGTCTGGTGAAGTCTGTAAATAAGATAAGAGTTTCACACACATGGCCATATAGTCAGTGGTAAAGACCAGCTGTTCTACCCTCAGCCTTTCTTGGTGAGACCTCTTCAACAGCAGAGCAAAGCATCTTTGTGTCCAGATAACAAATGAGAAAAAAAAATGCATGGCTTTAAACTTGTGATCAAAAACAGCAGATCATTTGATAACACATGATTTTTTATGTTTTTGAAAGAAGTCTCTTATGCTCACAAAGGCTTCATACAAAACTCATACAAAAATAACAAAAGACATTAAAATAATTAAGATAAGGAAAAAGAGATACCATCCATAAACAATAATTTTAGCAGCTTGAGTCAATAAATGATAGTGAGAAAAAAAGAAATGTGGCTTATTACTGCAGAATTGGTGAATAAAAACAATGTAAAATCCACCACACCTGATCATACAATGAGGTTTCAATCCTTCCGCTGCAGCTGAGTTCTGATGAAACTTCTCTGTAATACAAAGCAACGTCCCCAATGCAAATATCACACACTCATTTGGAATTTGGTCCTTGTGGTTTGTTTTAAGTGCTCAGGGCACCTCAGGTTTCTTATTTATCCATTTTTTTAATTTGTGTCATTTAAACACAAACAGATTAGATAATAGAGACGAGGGAGCGTGGGATTAATTTTGAAGTGGCTCATTAGCACGTGGCTAGTCTAGGATAATTAGGTTTAGTTTTTTCCCAACGGCCTCTAGTCATATTGCAGTGTGGCAGCTGCTTTTACAAGCCCCCCATTCTTTGCCTGATAAGTGGCTGTCAATCAAACAGGCCTGAGTTTGGTAGCGTAACATCTGCGACTGCATCCTGAGTGGTCCATAGCAACAGCATCCAGTTAGTGTCTGGTTCACAGGCCTCTGAAACACCCTCTTCAGGCATCATAATTATGCTGTACTGGAATAAATTTACAGTAACAGTGTGTCACAGAAACACAGAAAAACCAACAATACTTATGTAAAAAGAACAAGTTTCTTAAGTATTATTATTTTAAATAATACTATTATTATTAACTGCATTCATTTTTGCATAGAATTGCATGCATCAGTTATACCACAAGTTGTTAAATTGGGGGTTGCAAAGGTATGAAAGGGAGTGAAAAAAAGATTGTATTTTTATAATTAACAAAAACTGTATTTAAAGGACAATGTTAACTCAATGTTTAACTCAATTATTTTTACTAACTTATTAACAACTGTCATCTTAATATGCCTAAATTAAGTAAATATTACCAGATGGTATTTTAATAATTTGCTGAGAATATAAAACTCACAATATTTTAGGAAGAGCATCACTTGCAACAAGAATCATCATGTTTGGGAAGATGAAGACATTCATTTCAATTATAATCCTGTCAAGTTTCACGTAGCAAGATATCTATTTTATTGAAGTTATGAAAACTACAGTAACAGCAGGTCAAATGTAGAACAGAACAAAAACAGCATCTTTGAACAAGAACAAAAGATATTAACTTTTTTTCACGTAACATGAAAGCGGAGTTGAAAACTAGACTTGACTACAGTAAATCTTCAATGAATAGTTCCTATCTGAGAACCCTAATGAGGTCCAGACTGATCCGATTCCTCTGAAGATCCACATTTATGACCCGTACCTCTACCCGCTCACCTGGGCCGAGAGCTAGGCTTCTTTGCCGCTGGTCAACAGGAAGCTTATCCGGAGTGATGAAACGCTTTGGGATGAGACCAGAACGTCCGACTCCAATGTCCACAAAGGCTCCAAATAAAGCAGTGTTTGTTACACGGCCTGTTACCACCATTCCATCGTGTAGGTCATTCATGGACACAATTTCCCGCTTGAAATCTGCCTGTTCAAAATCTATTGAGGACAATAAAAAAGAAAATAATTAGGGTAAAGGTGCAGTCATATTAGTGAAATGCCATGGGCAAACAATTGTACATTGTAATTTATGATCAATTCGTGTGGGGAACTTTTTCGCCCTCACGCAAAACACACGCAAACGCTTGGACTCCTATTGAAATTAGTGGAATTTGCGAAATTTCGCCAAGCAATGGTAAATGTGACTGCACCGTTCGAAACAAAGATGGAAAGAATGAAAGATAGAATGTTTAAACAGATTTTGCCTTTTTCCAATGACTAAGACTGACATTAGCCTCCTTCCCTTCAAGTCTTGAGCACCGTCCTCCAAACTGATCCAAGAACTCCAAAGCTAGACATTAGAAACAAGCTTCAGTTAATGGTTTAAAACAAATAGAATTACCAGGCCTCTCAAACCTCTTCTTTCCGAGTCCATTTTGTCTGTTTTTTGGGGTGATTTTCTTTGGGAGGTGCTTTTTACATAAACATGGCCTCTCAGCAGGTTCTGCAGTCCAGGAAACATTCATCTCTGATTATTCTTATCCAGGACACCTTACCTAGAGCACCGCTCACATGGCAGTTATTTATACAGCTGGCTACAGAGCAGAACCCATCAGGCTTCCAACCAGGGGAAGTGAGCTTGCAGCCTTCTGATGAGAAAACTAGTGTCCTATCTAGGGCACGACACTGATGAGGTGACATCTCATTGTCTGCGACCATCTCTGCTAATGATCTTGATCAATGATGTTTAAAAACACTTTATTCAGATGTGCAATATGTTTTGTGGCATTTTCAGATTAACATTTCTAAAAGACCTACAAATAGAGTTTTTCCTCCACAGAAGTCTTAATTCAACTTCAACGAGCATTGCCATAATCTTTGCAAGTGTGGAAATAAAACCCCCTCCCGTTCCCAAAGAAAATCTTTCTCTGCATATAATGAACTCTGTTCCCCAACCCTGAAAACACGTTAAGACATTCGACTCAATTATAATCCTGTCACCTTTAATGAAACATAACATTTACTATCAACACCCGCAGAAGGAAAACAATGTCTTCTCAGATGTCTGAACTTAACATTAAAACCAGAAGAGGCGTTTGTTGTTTGGTCGTTTTTATTCACTTGGAGAGTCACTGGGGGATTTTAGCACTGAAATCAAGGCTACTCTGCTTTCCTCTTTTCGCATCTTTCTCTCTCATTAATGATATATCTGTCGGCAGGTCTGCTTTAATAATGTGGGTCTTCCCCCAAATTACGCAGCAAGACTTCAAAAGCCTGGAGCGCCGCCCAGTCATCTCACAGACATGAGACGGACTCAGGGGAGACGGGAGGAGAATCGTTAGGTGGGAGTGAGGAAAAGAGTATGAGATGCCAGCATTGTCTATGATCTGCGCAGCGGCCATGTTGAGAAAGAACTTTGATACTTTGGTTTGTGCTGTGCTAAACTGATTTCAAAACCTAGCCACAGGCTACAATCTGAACCACATTATAGAAAATGTAAAACGTCCATGCACTTAGTTTGCATTAGCCTGTCTATATTGTGTAGAGTTGTCCTACATGTTTATTTCTTAAAGCAACACAAAATGAAAATTTTGCATTTACTTAGCCGCCTGACAAATCTGTATGATCTACCTTCTTTGGTGGAATACAAAAGGAGATATTTATAGGACAATGTCCGAGCTCCTTGTTTCCATTTAATGAAACTCCAAAGCCATCAAACAAGATTATCTGTGCATAATAACTTGAACCTCCGTCTTTTCCTCATACAAAGCCATTGTACTGACTTTAACCCTTTTTTATGCATGGTGTCCACTACTGTGGACAGATATTTGGAAGCCATTTTGAACCATTTAAGTTGTAGCACCATTTCCCAACCACCAACTGGTGAACCCCCAAAGTGTTGTCTACGATTTCATTTAATTGTTGTTTTTATATCTTTTTTTTTTTTTTTAGATCATTTATTTCAATGCCTACAGTCTATATTTATTTATTAGGTCATATAAAAGTGTAGGCATGCATACATGTATACTGAATGATTGCAGGTATATGCGTGCATGATTGCATTCGAGTGTGTGGTTGGAGGGTGTGTGTGCTTGTGTGTGTGTATTTGTTCTCATATGTGTATGAATTAAATGTAGTGTATGAGTTGGACTTTTATTATGCATTTACTGTGCCTTTTCATCCTTTTTGAGCTTAACAGCTCAAAAACCAATGGTCACTTCCATTGAATGGAAAAGTCAATCCAACCTCATGAGAAAACAACTATTTGAGTTGTCAATTTTGGGCCAGATTTACTGAACAAGGCAAATTAGCACGAGAGCGCAATTCCAAAAAGACACTAATGCGAGTGGAACGTTCTGCAGGTGATCTACTGACATTGCTCAAATTAAAGGGTTAGTTTATCCAAAAATTAAAATTCTGTCATTAATTACTCACCCTCATGTCGTTCCAAACCCGTAAGACCTTCGTACATCTTCGGAACACATATTAAGATAATTTGGATTAAATCCGAGAGTTTTCTGACCCTGCATAGACAGCAACGTAACTACCACATTCAAGGCCCAGAAAGGTAGTTAGGACATCGTTAAAATAGTCCATGTGACATCAGTGCTTCAACCTTAATTCTATGAAGCTACAAGAATACTTTTTGTGCGCAAAGAAAACAAAAATAACGACTTCATTCAACAATTTCTTCTCTTCCGTGTCAGTTTTCGACACACATTCACAAGAGTACCACGACGCATGTGTCTGGTGCTGCTGATGCAGGAGCCAGCTCTCAAATTTAATCAAAAATAGCTTATTTTTTGTTCCGAAGATGAACTATGGTCTTATGGGTTTGGAATGACATGAGGGTGAGTAAATAATGAAAGAATTTTAATTTTGGGGTGAACTAACCCTTTAAAAAGAACATGGACGCAACATCTCATTTCCATAATGACCAATGCAATCTACCAAGAGCAGCGCAAATTAGTGTAAGGACATGTTCCAATGATGCCTTCCTCTGGCATTCAAAATAAATTAATACAGGTGGAAAAAATTATCTCCCTTCTACACGCGGTCTCTGTTCTCTGCAGTGCCTCTTCCTGGCAGCAACAATCGCAGCCATGTGAAGCGCAAAGTGAGTTAAGACATGCTTATTTGATTGACTACAACAAACCCTGGCGTTGCATGAATCAATTTAAATACTCTCCTTTCATAAATTTTGTGTCTGAAAGAGAAACTCCTAAAAATGCATATGGCAATATGTTCAGCCACAAAAATCCACACCTTTTCAGTGCTAATTTTGCACTGCGTTTCTTTAATAAATCCTGACAGTATTTTTTAATGCTAAAAGATGGTTTGCGTTGGGCAAACTGTTAGTAAATTTGGCCCATAGTATGAATTCATGCAAAAATTTTAAGGAGGAAAAAAAAGCCTAAAAAAGATTTTTCTTCTTTTGCTGACGCAGTACTGTAGTAGAACCAACACAAAAAAAAATTCTATTTTAATTTTTAGAAATGTATTTTTCTTTTGCAATTTGCGTCAAGCTGGAAATCAGAGCTATAATGTAACTCCATAAATCTATAAACACTTCTGCTGAACAATGATGATGTAAGAACTTGAAATAAGCAGTAAAAGATGGTTTGCGTTGGGCAAACTGTTAGTAAATTTGGCCCATAGTATGAATTCATGCAAAAATTTTAAGGAGGAAAAAAAAGCCTAAAAAAGATTTTTCTTCTTTTGCTGACGCAGTACTGTAGTAGAACCAACACAAAAAAAATTTCTATTTTAATTTTTAGAAATGTATTTTTCTTTTGCAATTTGCGTCAAGCTGGAAATCACAGCTATAATGTAACTCCATAAATCTATAAACACTTCTGCTGAACAATGATGATGTAAGAACTTGAACATAATAAGCAGTTTTCAAGAAAATGAATGTACAAAATCAAGGAATATGATAGTGGGAACAGCACTGGCCCAAAAAGGGAAAGTGACAGAGTTATGTTGAGTGGCCTGGGTCAGTGAGCACTATTTATCGATGAGCCCTGCATAAATCTTCAGATACAAAGTTGGGCACATCATAGATAGACTCTTACCCTGACGAATGTCAAAGCCAGGTGGCTGAGTGAGTCCATCCACAATGAGCTGAAGAGTCTCAGGTGTGGTGTCCAGAGATTTGGCCAAGACATCTAGACCTCTGCTCTTAACACTGCTCTCAATACTCTGCCTGAGTGCAGCGCTGCCCATCTGATCAAAACTGCCCCCTATTTGAGACAAGAACCTAAATGAAGAGAGCAAGAACATACAATTACTGCCTTGACAAGTGAAGAAATAAAGTTAAGGACATTTCATATAAAACCTTATGTAAACTTTTCAATCTTAATCAGAAACACTCCACATGCAAACACATGCACTTTCAGATGCTGTGTTAAGGCAGTGAGGTCTGTTGAGGACCATGGGAGGTGGTGTCTTAATGAATGGCTTTTTAATAGCCCTTCTCAGAGCCCAGTGCACGTGGAGGAACTCCCCCAACACCAGCGAGGAGCCTGAAGGCCGACACACGGAGTGGAGGAGAGCAAAGACTGGGAGAGGAGGCAGATAGGGGAGGGGAGGTGAGACTAATTATACCCTAAATCTTGATTTCTAGAGTCCCAGAGATGAAGACTCTGTCTCCCTCCATAAATCTAACCGCCTTGTGAGCACCATACATAAAAGGAAAAGGTTAGTGCTGAGGCTTGAGCAGTGAAGCAGGAACACAGCGCAAACACAGCCAGCAAAAAAGATCCAGACATGGCCTATTACTTGGCACAGGCCATAAGCTCAGGATGAGCTTTTATATTCATGATGTGATCATGAACTGTAACACTGAGACAGTGGTTAATCTTCAGCTTTATATTGAGCTGCATAGAAGGTCTGTTAGGGACCTATACTACAAATCGAAAAATGCATGTAAATACACAGCATATGTATGGGTGGGAATCTTTAGAAGAAAAAAAAGTGGTGAGGTTTTCCTGATACCTCAAAAAAGAGCTGCTTAGATTAGTGCTTTAGCATCAAATGAACAAAACTTGGTTTTGAAACTTACATGGCATTTCTTTCCATTTTTAATGCCACATTTCTCAGAGTTTAGAGTTTTGTTCCAAGTTCAAATACTGAAAGCTGATTCTGAAACAGATTTTATCTGTGGTTCAAAAGAAACCCATATATTTCTTCACTACAGACCATAAATATCCCTCCATAATAACTTTTGTTAACAATTATTATTACTTTATTTTCCACCTTAACAGATCACACACATTTCTTCTCATAACCATCACTAAAATGCCTGTTTGAAGAACCTGGAATAATGTGTAACTAAATTTAATATGTGTAAGTTAATAAAAACCTAAATAATTAATTTTTAAATAAATGCATTAATTAATTATCTGGGCTAAGTCATTAAAACTGTTAAAAGTGTAGATCTACATGACTTAGTCCAGTTAATTAAAGGCTTTTTATATTTACTATCCGAGTGCCTTGGAGTATTTAATCTTCTCAGTTTGATATTTACCTCAAAATATCCAAAGGGCACTGGTGATTACGTGAAAAGACCAGTGCAGCTTTCTTGGCCCCTGTTGTTTTGTAAATTCATCCATTATTTCATATTGCAATTAGTAAAACAGCGATTTAAAATTTAGAGTGCCAAACATTTTCAAAAAGCATTACATTTGTCTTTAATGTTTTGTCCTGTGTATGCTTGCTAAATAAATACAATTATAAATAATTAGATTAAAATTCCATTTTTTTCATGAAAATAGAAAACAGAAAAATAACCATAACATGTAAATAAAACAGATTAAAATTCCAAATGTTTATATATTGATGTGGAATCATTTGAGAAAATTCACAACCATAAGAAATGTTCCCACATTAAAATTCTGGCTGATACCAAAAAACCAATTTTTATTTTTGTATCATGGGCAATAATAACTGATAAATGGTCAAAAATCAAAAATCTAAATTCTATACTATTTTGCTAAAAAAAAAAAAAAATCTAAATGGAATAAAGTGAATTTAGGCATCACAACATTATATATCTGGAAGTTGCTTTAAATGTTAATATAACACTGATAAAAGGTCAGTCCATAATTCCTGTTTGCCTTATAAAATCATAAAAGTTAGTGCCTAAATAATGTTCTCTCATCAGAGTACAGTGCAAATGAGTGATATAACCTCAATGGGGACACACACATGTCCTGGAGTGTGCAACAAGCCTGTATTGGGGGTCAAACTGTCCAGGGGTGGCTGTGGAATGCTGGGGTCCTGGGCATTACTGGAATGTGAGTTTTGGCAAGAGGAGGGGGCAGACCTGCTGAGCCAGCTTGCTGATGGACGGCCGTCGCCGTGACAGCCTGACGCCAGCGCAGCTGTCCTCTGTGTGAGTGACAGGGCAGGTGGGTTCAAGCCCCACCCATTTCCTGTTGCAGACAGAGGTCTTGACAGCAACAGTAACAGGCAAATCTACTCACACTCGCTCTATTGTATGTATCCAGACAATTTCACATCTCGCAATCAGATACATAGCACTAATACGCTTACATACAGATCATTGCTCCTCCTCGACTCATCCTCTTGAAAAAGTGTACGCTTGACAGGACGGATGCTGGTAGAGTGTAATTTTAAACTGTGTGTGTCCAAACATTGACAAGACACAGATCCTTCATCATTTTAGCGAGAAATTCATATGTACGAATATATTCTGAATAATCCACTCATTTATTAAGAATATGGCTCAGGTGGCGTTTTATAGTTTAACCCCTTCTCAAGCACCCCCATTTTGGCATGGAGACAGGTGAAAAGTAACAACATTCCTCAACACGCTGAAGCTGCATAATTCAAGTGATCATACTTATCATACAAACACTGTCGGAAGAGTTCTGCATCAAAGTTTTGTAAGAGTTAAACCTACTAAGAACAAACCCAAACCCATACATTTACAATGCTGAGCTATAAACACAGAATGCCATAAGCAGCCTTTCATGCTCACATTGAAACATCTAACAGTCCTAGAGCAGTACTAGATCTAGTGAAACAAAAAAGTAATCATACTCTGTTGGGCCTTTGAGTTATGTGGCGATGAAAATGCAAAGAGTAACAGACACGCACGCACACTTTCACACTGCGGATGAATTCCAGCTTGTCTCTCAAGTAAAAGATTCGATGAAAGAACCACAGAACCGAGACATTCAAGTGACATTGCATCTGTAGCCTGCACAGCAAGAACAGCATTAATGGTCAAATGGTAAGAATTTTGTAATGTTTATGAAATAAGTCTCTTATGCTCACCAAGGCTCCATTTATTTGATCGAAAATACAGTAAAAACACTAATACTGTGAAATATTTTTACAATTTAACTTTTTCTATATATTTTAAAAATTTATTTACTCCTGTGATGGCAAAGCTGAATTTAAAGCATTAAGATGAACTGTCAGTCATTAAGTCCCCAAATCATTCTAATATCTTAATAATAAGAAATGTTTCTTGAGCACCAAATCAGTAATTTTGAAAACCGTTGTGCTGGTAATATTTTTGTGGAACCTGTGATAAATCTTTTTAGGATTCTTTGATGAATAGGAAGTTGAAAAGAACAGCATTTATTTGAAATAAACAATGTATAAAAAGTCTTTATTGTGAATTTTGATGCATCCTCTCGCGAAATAAAAGAAAATAAAATCTTTATTTGGATGCCTTCAGCAAAATGGTTCATAGTCTTCCTGGTATCCACATATTATACACTATATAATATATACTATATAATTAATGGTAACCCTTTATAATAAGGTTCAATTTGTTAACATTAACAATGCATTAGCTGTTCACAATACTTTTAACAACAAAATATTGTATTAACTATTAAAGGAATATTTCACCCAAAAATGAAAATTCTGTCATTAATTACTCTCATGTCGTTCCAAACCCGTAAGACCTTTGTCTTAGGAACACAAATTAAGATATTAATGATAAAATTCGAGAGCTTTCTGACCCGGCATAGACAGCAAAGGAACTACCACATTCAAGGCCCAGAAAGGTAGTAAGGACATCGTTAAAATAGTCCATGTGACATCAGTGGTTCAACTATAATTTTATAAAGCTACGAGAATACTTTTGTGTGCAAAGAAAACAAAAATAAGAGCTGCCGTTCTGATGTAGAACTCGAATGCGCTGCACCTTGTTTGCAAGCTGAGGTATGCATGCATAAGTGTCGTGGTACTCTCGTGAACAAAGGTCTAACAGGTGTAGAATGACATGAGGGTGAGTAATTAATGACATAATTTTCATTTTTGGGTGAACTATACTATTAACTATACTTTTTTTTACAGCATTTATTAATCTGTGTTAATTTATAAATATACTATAGTTTTTTATTAATTCATGTTTGCTCATAAAATAATCGTAATACAAGTTTAAAAGTTAAAGATGTATTAGCATATGTATTTAACGATATATAATTAAAATTAACATAGAATAATAAATGCTGTAAAGTGATTGTTTATAATAATTTATTAAGTAACATTAACAAATTAAACCTTCCTGTAAAGTATTACCAGATTAACAATGTATATATTGACAAAACTAAAGACACATCAACTGCAAACAAATTACCAAAAATTCCATTCCACATTAGCTCACCATATGGTGAATGTTAATAATGATACAAAAAAAATAAAATAAATTTCCAGCGGAAAATTAATTGAAAAGTCAGACACAAGCTTAGTGTCCTGACAACACCTGCTTGTAAATGACTTTCACACATATACCTGTGCCCTGTACTTCTACCAATTTCAACAAATTACTCAAGCACTCATATTGCCCAATGGCAACTACCCATCATCCTACACTGGTCCTGCACAGATTTCCGTGATGTTGGTCAGGGACACTGTGCTTCCCTCCAGCTGTCCCTCTGGAGCGCCAGAGTTGGCACAAGGACAGAATAGAGATGGAGAGAGAGAGAAAGGAGGTTGGAGAGCTGAGCTCTGAGTGATTTATGAACAGCTACAGTGTGAGTGTGGCAGTGGCGGGCGATTGGCCCAAGGGCTCAGGTTTCTGGAGGGGGTCTCGGCTGGGCTTATGTTACCCTCTGGTGTGTTAGTGTTTAGGGGGTACCAGTGCTCCTGCTCTTTTGGATCCAGAAGAGCGGAGTCGGCCATATCCTCCGGGCATAATGAAAAGCAGCTCCGCCGAGGAGCATTGTGGAGGAGGCCTCTGTTCCACACACCGTAAGCTACTGGGTGGGCCTACAGATAGAGGCTATCCAGACACAATGAGGCTGCTTTAGTGTGTGGTCCCCTTAGCAGTAACCCTGAAGTTAATTCGTTATCATCAGTGAATGTAAGATATTTGATATCAACCCTCCGATGATTCAGTGACTGAGAAAAATGAGTTACTAATGCTGCACTGAAAATGATGAAGAGCTATTGACTTCCTCAGACTCACTTGGCAACACTCATAATGCCGGAATGGATATACTGTATGTGTGTTGCTTGGTTGTTAAAGACAGAAAAGCACTCAAAGGAATAGTTCACCGAAGATCGAAAATTGTCATAATTTACCTTAAACCTGATGCGATATATCTAACAATATCACAATTGATTTAAAAGTTTCAGAGAGCAAGATTTTTAGTGGACCAGTCCTCACACAAACATATCATATGACTTGGAACACAGTGCAACAGTCATATAAAGCACTTTTATGGTGCTTTTTTGTCATTTTGGAGCTTGACAGCATCCATACCCATTTACTTTCATCGTATGAAAAAGAGTGGCCAGGATATTCTTCAAAATATCTTCTTTTGTGTTCCACAGAAAAAAGTCACAGGGCTAGGAAATGACATGAGGACGAGCAAATAATCACAGAATTTTTATATTCAAGTGAAATATTTCTATACATCAGTACTGGGGCTGCTACAATATCAGATTTTTTTCTACATGATTATGAAATACAGTAATGATATTATTGCGTTAAATGGATAGTTCACCCAAAAATGAAAATTCTGTCATTAATTACTTACCTTCATGTCGTTCCATACCCATAAGACCTTTGTTCATCTTCGGAACACAAATTAAGATATTTTTGATGAAAACCGAGCGCTCTCTGACCCTGCATAGGCAGCAATGCACCTGAAATATTCCCAAGCACAGAAACGTAGCAAGGACATCCGTAAAACAGTCCAATCAATGGTTCAACCACAATTTTACGAAGAATACTATTTGTGTGCATAGAAAACAAAAATAACGACTTAATTCAACAATTCTTCTCTTCCAAATCACATATTCCGCCATTATGGAGCGTACCATGACGCAGTGCATGCGTGTTCAACGTATAGTAAGCAGCAGCACGCGCATGCGTTGTTTATGTGCAGAGGTACTCTCGATAATGGCGGAAGACATGATTTGGAGGAGAACTGTCAAATGAAGTCATTATTTTTTTCTTAGCGCACAAATTTTTTTTCTAAAAGCTCCGTAAAATTACGGTTGAACCACTGATGTCACATGGACTGTTTTACTGATGTCCTTACTATATTTCTGGCTCTGGGAACATTTCAGTTACATTTCTCTCTATGGAGGGTCAGAAAGCTCTTGGATTTTATCAAAAATATCTTAATTTGTGTTCCGATAATGAACAAAAGTCTTATGAGTTTGGAACGACATGAGGGTGAGCAACTAATGACAGAATTTTCATTTTTGGGTGAACTATCTCTTTAACTATAGAAATAAAAAAATAAAAAATAATAATGCTATAAGTTAAATTCATCTTTAACTTCGTTTATTTTGTGTTTTCGAGTTTTTAGTAATGTAGGAAAGTGAAGAGAGAGTTTATAACCATAACTGTACAAAAAGCATATATATAGAACTTACTGTTGATCAGCACATACTGCAGACTGGGGTGTCTAACACAGCATCTTTTTTACGGAATCCAAAAGACTCAAACACTGCCAAACTAATTTTTTTGCATGTCGTTAGCTAACTATGGTTGTAAGTTTCGTCGTAACCAGCATACTTCAACAATCTTTTCTGAAACCATAGTTTTTCACAAACAGCATCACAAATGTATGTAGTTGGAATTACAGCTCTTGTCCGTTTCAATCTACTGTATATATTTTATCATGTTAACAATCAGCATGGTTTTTGAAGAGTACCCATGTCCATAAATGCATAAGGAAATGACAAAAGAGGGAACCTGTGATGAATCAAACATCAAATAAAGCAAAACGATGGGCAAGAAAAAATAGTGAAGCAATCATCAGGTGCCATGTTCATTACAGCACCTTCTATGAGATCTCAAATTAATTAATTAGTAGTTATTATCACTCCACCACTTGCGCATGATGTCATTAACAACAGTCCTATATTGTTGAAACCATAGATAGGCTATATACACTAGTCCACATTTGAAGTGGATCAGAACCTTTCATCAAAGTTGTCCTAAAACCAAAATGCGTTCTTGTCTTAGGTCAACTTTGATGAACTTTTTTGCTCCACTTCAAATGTTGACTACTGTATATAAACAGATGCCTCATTAGTGGTTGTTTCTATGAGCCTCTATATGCAAGGCGTCCACTATATTAGAATGGTGAAAGCTGGTCCATGAGAACTCAAGAATATACAGTATGCTTGTTTGAATATCTATATCTGCAATAGACTTCAGCTGATGGTTTTGCAATAAAACAAGACTAAGCCATTAGCAAACACATTACAGTTACCATAGTTTAAAAACCTGTAATATAGAGTTAATACATATAAAAACACAAACCAACAGATTCCCATTTCTACTGGAATTTAAATTTCAGCGTTATTTACAATCAAAATGACAAAATGGCAAACACATCAACAAAGGAGTCGATGAAGGTGTGACAATGTGACAATGTTACTTACAGTTTTGGGAAATTGGTAAAGTCAAGACTAGTTGGTCAATTTATCCAACATACTATGGTAGTTAATCAGCAAGTCACGTCGTTGTATGGGAAACACACCCCATATAGTTATTGCCGCTGGATTATTTAGGATATTATCATACTTGTAGTATTAACACAATATTTAATGTTTTAAATATCATGGTTAATCACTACCTTCCCCCTTCATGCTCTTGCAAATTACTGAAGAACAAAGAAAGCGCTATCAGTTACTGTGGCTATAATAAAATGGCACGTCACAGAAAACTGGTCAAGTGAAAGTGAGTTTATTTTGGTAAGGAGGTCCCAATAAGAGCTAACATCAACCTTTGTTTCACAGCTAATACTTAAATACTAGAGATGGTCCATCAGGGGGTCAGTGCTACATATTGTGTATGCATATTTGTGTGTGTATGAGTGGGAAGTGGTGGGGCTAAGGGTATCAAGTTCATCACATTAGAGCAACATGATCCGCCATTACCGTCCACTGGACCACGCTTCGCAAAGCGCCGACGTGCAACGAAATCACTCACGAAATGGAGGGAGACAAGCTGCATGTTTTCACAAGCACAACGTGTGACTGATTTAAGCCACCTCCTGTCCTAACTTCACAAATATTAAGCGCAAACCAGTCACGGATGCAGCGAGGGGCGTTTTTCCATTTCATTTCTATTCTCATTAACTGCTGCATTTATATGAATGAGAATGAGAGAGGAAGTGAAAAGGCCTGTCCAATAATTTGCAAAGGGAAAGAGAATGAGCTGGTGAAACAGAGGACAAGAGTGATGAACCCAGTGCATAAATGGGTTACAGATTGTTGGGAATACGTCAAGCTTGTCATCATCATTATAAAGACATCGCTCAGACGGTTCTGCTCGCATCATTAGCTTTATGATTCCAGCCCTGGCTGAAGCTCGCAACATATTTGATACATTTTATTAGCAATACCCAGAATTCCTCCCAAGCCCCCTAGAAACCCTTGTTTAATGTCCGCTACATTAGCTGGGCGTTACATTACCAACTCAGCACTGCTGGTGGCCATGTTTAATCAAATCCTGTTACTCCAAGAAAAATATGCCTGGGCTCATGATGACAATTGGAGTGGAGCAACGTCCATTAGCATAGCATTTGGTAACGATAGAGAATGGTGATAATACAGGGGACTGCAAGGGAGGCTTTTCTGCCTGGTTTAGTCGGAAATGAAGCCTAACGGAGAGAAATGAAAACAAACAGAAGGAGAGGAGAGGAGGGAGGATATGACAGGATGATTATTCCCCCTCTCCATGCCCCTAAGTGGCTTTATTAGACTTCTAACCCTAAAAGGCGCCTCTGACGACAGATCAGTCAGAGAAGGAGTGGATGGACACGCATACGATTCACACATGCATATACAGAGGTGTCTATAGTCTCAGACCAGCAGTTAAAACATGTTCAGTTTTAAATCTATTTAATTAATACTAATTTCATTTTTTTAAATATTATATTGATTATTATGCAATATGATTTGTAAATTACAAACTATCTATCTACAGTGGGTACGGAAAGTATTCAGACGGAATGGCAGAGGATCCCCAATTCCAGGTGTGAAAAACTTGTTGCATCTTTCCCAAAAAGACTCATGGCTGTATTAGATCAAATGGGTGCTTCTACTAAATACTGAGCATTTTTCAGTTTTTCTTTTTTAATAAATTTGCAAAAATGTCAACAATTCTGTGTTTTTCTGTCAATATGGGGTGCTGTGTGTACATTAATGAGGAAAAAAAATTAACTTAAATGATTTTAGCAAATGGCTGCAATATAACAAAGAGTGAAAAATTTAAGGGGGTCTGAATACTTTCCGTACCCACTGTATCTATCTATCTATCTAAATTCTATTTAAATAATATATAAATATTTTAATTCTATTTATAATTTTTAAGTAGAATTTATAATATACAATATCAAATGCATATTCAATATAAAATTCTGGCCTACAAATAGTACAGAAACTTCAATATTTCTTCAAGTCATACATTTCTTTGTTTTACTTTTTTATAAAATCATTTTTGGCAACTTTGTTTATTTCCAGGTTTAACTGGAAAAAAAAATCCAGATTTTCAGTGTGGTCTCAGATTTTTTTCAGTTTGTACACAACTGCACATATACATGCAAAGTCACAAAATGAAGTGTAATTGCACAAGTACACACACTGTGCTACAACTGAAGCCAAAGTACGACATCAGCTATGAAGGAAATGAAAAAGTGAGTAATAGGCAGTGAATGAATGTCTTGTTCCTAAATTATAGTTACCATTCACCAATAAATCCTCCAAATTCCACAGCATGCGGATGCCTTGCCCACGGTTCATATTCAATTTTCAAAAACCTCTTTCACATGCACACACTGATTTTGATTTAACTTGCAGCTGTCATGCACGCAAGCACATCCAAACCACAGGGCATCCGTGCGCACATCTTCTGGAAGCAACAGGCACAAGTGTCAGATTGGAGTAGTCTAAACAGACTTGAGCAGCACAGCTGCGGGGAGAGCGTCATTCACTGCCAGAAAGTGCGGAGCACACGCTGAATGTGCTTTTCATATGAGCGCCAGCAGCTCGCACAACTCTCACACTGAGCAACACAGGACCAGATGCTCCCACTTGAGGTAAACACTTGTTACCACTTGGGTCAATCCTTAAGCAGATCCAATGATCATCTGCAGTAGTGCAGTAACGTGATAGTTTAGTGCCACGCTCTGTTCTCACCTCAAGGCGATGCTGTAGGATTCGGGATGGATGCAGGTTTGGTCCAGTGGGTTAAACTGGTTAGAGGTGATCCCAGAGCCTTTGACTTTTTTCTTCTCAGCTGTCTGTTTCAGAGGAACCTTGAGGTCTTCGTTCCCTCCAGAACAGACACTGCTTGAAGCAAAATTACAAAAACATTGAGGGTAAAATATCTGAATTATAAATTTGCTTTTACATGTGATTTGTGACCTATAAATTGTAATTATTTCTTCTTCATTTTGTAGAGATTGTGGTCAGCTGTGTCACTTTTTAGTTGCATTCTACAAGAAATTAGATATATCTGATGATATCCTGACGCATTATAATACATATGAATAAGTATAAGATTATTTAATCTAATCAACGGATTAGATGAAAGCGTCTATTACATATAACCATTAAATTATGAGAAGAAAATGGTCAAGTGATACAACTTGCCTCACATTGCCCCAAAAAGATTAATATAAATGAGAAAATAAGTAAAAGAGTAAAATTATTCATTAAACAATCCTTATTTGCTGCACAATAATTACATTTTTGGAGTGTCTATTTACACTAAGTGCAAATAGCCCGCCTTGTTGGCAGAGGCTATTTACAGTAGCTCCACCCACAAACGTGTGATAGGTCAACAGTATAAAAGGCGGCCGACAATCGTCAGCTTCAGTGGTGTAGATGGTAAAGTGCGTACCATAGTCTTTTTGACGCAATCGACCCAGGTTCGAATCCACCTTTTACCAAACTTTTTTTTTCTCCCTTTTCAAATCTCATATCACATTGGAAAGGCATTTATTTTCAATAAAAATGAAGTAAATGATCAAAAAGTTGAAAATAAAGTATCGGGTAGGGTTAGGGTACGTGTAGGGAGGGGCTTTATTGTCCCAATAAGGTGGCATCCATTTAATAATTTGAATTAAAATGATAATTTACACTCAATATGTTATTACTGCATACTGTTTTATAATGTACTACAACACTGAGGTGCAGATAATTGCCACTATTTGCAATAAGTTGTATAAATAGCAGAAAATCCAGCTATTTTAACAGTGTAAATAGAATCCACTGCTATTTGCACTTAGTGTAAATAGCCTCTATCGCTATTTACACAGTGCAAATAGCCGCTGCCTTATATTTTTAACAGTCAGCCAGGGAAAGGTTTAATATTTAGAACATTTTAATGCAGTCAAAAGTTTTTCAATAGCACCTGTGGCATTAATAGTATTAATAATTATTATTAATAATAATTACATTCATTTATTAATTAATATGAATTAACAATTGAAATTGTATTTTCTCCATTTGGAGGCAAAGCCCACCATTACTATTGGTTAAGCCACTGACACATTAACCAAAAAATGAAAAATTTTTAATATTATAATTCGCAGCTAAGGTTTAGACAAATAATTTACATAATTTTAGACACTGGCCATTTATAAATATATGATACAATATATGATAAAAATAATGCATAATTATTTTAGGTTAAGGGGGCGACACATCTTATCCCACTACCCCCTACATGATATAAAGGCAGCTTGGAGCAAAAACATGTAACTGTAGAAGTGGCGTGATTTGGACGTGTACCTGCGTACGGTCTCAGGGTTGATCCTGATAAAGCCGGCACACTGCTGGAAGCTCTTAGGACCGAGGCCTTTGACCAGTTTCAGCTGCTCTCTGTTGAGAAAAGGCCCGTTCTTTTCTTTCCACTCCATAATACTGCGTGCTCGCCCTGCGTTCAGACCTGCTATGTGCCTGATAAAACAAAACACCTCATTTAAAAAAAAGGGAAAACGGTAATGCTTTAGTATAGGGACAAATTCTTACTATTAACTAGTTGCTTATTAGCATGCCTATTATTAACATATTGGCTGTTTATCAGTACTTGTAAAGGACACATTCTGCATGACCATATTCTACATTCCCAATCCTACCCAATACCTAAATTTAACAACTACCTTACTAATTCTTAATAATCAGCAAATTAGAAGTTTTTTGAGGCAAAAGTCAAAGTTAATGTCTTGTTAATAGCGAGAATTGTACCTTAAAAAAGAGCATTCAAAACATATTAAAAATGCTGTTATGTTTTCTACATTTTTCAGTTTTTTTTCTAATGTGCTAGGCTAGCAAGTTTTGCTATTTTTCTCACCTTTTGCTATTTTTGAACACCTTTTATGCTTTACGCAATGAAACTTCTTAGGTCGCAATGAGATTTAAGTGATTTAAGTGATTCCTGAGTCAAATATAACAGTTATTCGGTCCAAAAAACCTAAATGTAATCTCTCACATCTTCCCGCCGGTTCAAATCCTGTTTGTTTTTGGAATTAGTCATTGATTTATACGTCAATACCAAGCATTAACCACACATCCTGAATCAAGAGCTTTGCTTTAAAAGTCCACCCAAGGCCATGGAAATTTCTTTTCATACTTATGTAATCCGTACATATTCACAAACAAGAAGTCCGATATTAGTAAAATATTGAGAACATTTTCCAGCAGAATTACCAAATGGCTGCCTAAGATCTCATAATCTTTTTGACCTTTCCATACAAAACAGAAAGGTATTGAGACCATTTTTTTTGTGAGGCGGTATGGGCAATTCGAAGTGGCAGCTCCCCTAAAAGCAGCTATGTAAACATTATATGTCATCACTTATAAATAAGGGGTGAATAACACTGGAGCCACGAACACGTCGTCTGGAGCTCTGGTACTGAGAGCTCATTTAAAGTCAGGTAAACAGATGACCTGATCCCAGCCTACCTCACGAGCATTTAACCCTGCATGTTAATGGGATCACACAGCTTTCCAGCTCAGTATAGTGATGTATGGGTGTCTAAGTACACCATAAGTCAAAGGCATAATCCTAAAGAGTTAAATACAGAAATCTGATATTTGTGAAATGTGCGTATTTCATTCTAATGCTTACATGTATCTGAATGAATGCATTGACGAAACATGAAAGTGTACCTGCTTTCATCAAAATATTTTTTAACTCGCTTATACTAACTTCTAGTGTTGAACGAAGGATTTAAAAAAAAAAAGAATAAGCTGTGTAAATGAAAGCTAACATTTCGAAGGCACATCTAGGGGCATGTAGACGTGATCCTGATTGTATTCCGGAAATATATTATTCCAAATCACTGTTTTCCGTACTGCAAACAATTTGCAATTACTCATGAAATCCTACAAGGTATTAGGCAGAGTGAGTGGATGTAATGAATGTGTACATTTCGGTGTTTCTGTAAGTTTATGTGACTAATATTCGAGGCAGTATATCTCAATTTGTGTATATGTTAGCGAGCGGCAATGTTTGTGTATGTAGATCACAATGTTTGTGTGTAGTGGGGATGTGAAAAGATGTTACGGTGCGTGCGTCTCTGAGTGTGTGTGTGTGTGTGTGCGCGACGTGTAGGGTGTCAGACTAAACAGAGCGCTAAGCAATAACGGGGAGGCGAGTGAGAAGTTGCCATGTTGTGACTCCTGCTGGAAAGTATTTGGCCTCTACCTCATCAGCGTCTCTGAACAGATGTTGATGTCCACTCCCACGAAGCTCACACACTCCTGCACCACCCCATCCAGCGCTGCCCTCAGCAAACTCTGTGACACGTCGTGCTGGAAAGAGTGACCACAGTCTTAGAACGTGTGTTTGTGCAAGAAAGGAAAAGGAAGGGCTCTGTTCTTGACCTGGGCTCTGAAAACGAAATCAAACACCTTGAAGATGTTTTTTCCAGTATGTTGACTTGATTCAATCACAATTTTGACTTATATTAAAAGTTCACTAAATCGCTACGGTTACTTTGAAAATAATTAAAACGGTAAAAGTTCTACTCTGTGTCTTTCGAAATGTCAAGAAAGTCTACATCTATTAGATATCTCAGCAACAAATCGTGCTGTCTCAGTCACTTTCCAAAAACAAGCCGCTTTGCAAGGCCAATGTTGTGTCATTGGCAATCAAACGGTAACCCTAAATACTTTGTGGTGTTCATGCTGGTCTGAGGGGGAAAAAAGAGACGGCAGAATAAAAAGGCAGCCAATGGATTGCTTTGCCTCAAGAGACACGGAGAGAAGGTCTGAGGCTGTTTTCATTGGAAAGCATCTGTGACACTTCAAAGTCCTCTCACAGGGGTTTTCCATTAAGTGCAGGGAATTGATAAAGTTAATCCAGCCGAACTTTTCACACTTAGGAGGCGGTTTTCTAAAATGGAGATGGAATTCAAAGCAAAGAAAACCACAAGGCCAAATTCAAAACTGACCAAAATTAGGAGCAAGCAGGGAATTCTGACAAGCCTTTGTCTGTCTTGCATTGGGACCAGTATCCATATGGAAGAAGTTATACCAATGCTTGAGACCTGCTAAGAAGAATGTGCAATTCTTCATTTGGAAGAACTCACTACGACTTTTACAAGATTTTCATTTTCATGTACTAGCTACAGTTCACCATGGTGGCTTGGGAGAAAAACATATAATTTTACTCATATTTAAAGTTGCAATGAAATGGAAGTAGCAATAGACTTTTTTCTTTTGTATCGTGACATACACCTATGGAAGCCCATTTCCACTATTGAATAAAAAAAAAAAAAAGTAATTGCGACTTCTCAGAATTCTGACTATTTTTCTCACAATTCTGACTTTTTTCTCAGAAATGCACAATAAAAACCCGCAATTCTGACTTTTTTTCTTGGAATTGTGAGATATAAACTCGCAATTGCGAGTTATAAAGTCCAATCCTGGGGTGGGACTGATATGTTCTCAAAATTGTGAATTTAATTCTCACAATTATGACTTAATAACTTGCAATAGTGTGTTATAAACTCAGAATTGCGCGATATAAACACAATTATGAGACAAAAAAGTCAGAATTGTGAGTTTATGCCTCGTAATTCTGACTTCATTTCTCAGAATTGTGAGTTTATATCTTGCAATTCTGACTTCCATTTCTCAGAATTGAGTTCATATCTCGTAATTCTGACTGTATAACTTGTAATTGTGTGTTTATATCTCACAGTTTTGAGGAAAAAAGTCAGAATTGCGAGATGTAAACTCACAACTGCGAGAAAAAAAGTCAGAATTGTGAGATAAAAAAAATCTCAATTACCTTTTTATTTTTTATTCAGTGGAGGAAACGGGCTTTAATATACATCAGAGTGAAATGGATTATCGAAAAAAAAAAAAGTACAGTAGGGCAGTTGCTATACTTACTTATTGTGTACATACATGTTTTTACATTGTACTTGTATTTAAAAATACCTTTCTGTAATCACATCTGTAATTAATTTCTGTAGTTAGATCTGCAATTACCCTGTCGACTGTACTCCTATACCTTAGCCCACTCTTAGCCCACAGACCACCAAAACCTGTCCCTAACCTTAACTGTGTACCACCTCAACAGCAGCATTTTTAAGTTCAACATGAACACAATAAGTACATTGTACTAGGGCTGTAAAAAAAAAAATCGAATTTCGAATATTCGTCGAATTTAAAATAAAAATCCACATTCAAATGCAAAAACGTTGCATTCGAATTTTAGGTGTGCGTTAAGAAGGCAGCCTTATCAGTGGCGTACGAGATGCGATGACGATGTAAGTGTCGTTGCATTATAATGTTTTTGTTAGCCTATCCAGTTGAAGCCACTAGATGCAGCGCTGCTGCGTTGTTAATAACAAATATTGCGGGAAAAGAGAACATCAATGCGGAGAAGATCTTGTTTACGTCAAAACTGAAACCAAGCCATTCACACAGAACGCATATTTCGCGCATTTTCTAGAGGGACATCACCGTTGCACTCGCGCCTCGCACAAAAGAGCCGCATGTTTAGAAAGCCATGTAAAATTAATGCAAGTTCAACTTTGAAAAAACATGTTGGCGGGTTTTTTTTCCCCCATCCCACTGCATCTCAAGTTTTTAAATGAAAAATGTATTCTGTGTGATCGGCTTTCGGCCTCTTTGTATTAAACTATGAATACATACATGATGCTGTTTTGTTTATAGTCGTTTAAGCAACTTAATTATAATTGGTTTATAAACATTATTTTAAACATTATGCACTTTTTTCACAGATAGTCATGTTTTCTTATACTTTGAATAAACGTGCATTAGTAATATTTTGCTCGATGCGCCCTCTTGTGGCCTCAGGAGAGAAGCCAAAAGCTTTTCTTCACCCTAACTGAAATTATGCATTTTAAATTCGAATAGAATTCAAATTTTGATAATATTTAAGTACAAAATTCAAATTTAGTTTTTCAGCCATTTTGACAGCCCTACATTGTACCTAACAATTATTACAATTAAAATAAAACCATTTATAGCAATAGACATGATGGGAGTTCAACACCTTAGAAAACACAAATGTAGATAAACTACTGAAATAGCTCATTGACTCCATCTACGACCTAAATAGATTCAAAGCTCTTTTGATGAATTGTTGAGCATGTGACTTCTAAAACACCAGCTGGTTTATGGTTGTAAAAGGATGATGAGAAACTTCAAGAGGTCAAAAGACTGTGTTCTCTAATTTTCTTTTTAATTAGGGGAAAACCCAACAGCAATGACAGTTTATGGTGGTTTGGGAGTGTACGACATGTATTGCCTGTTCTGTGTACATTTCTGTGTGTAAATTTACAGTGTGAGTAAGATCTAATGCTCTCAAGTTGTCTTTGCGTGCACTAGTGTGTCATTGTGTTTGTGTGAATACAAATTCAGTATATTAAACAGACCGAGAAGCCCACGGGCCTCTTATAGCTAACTCAATATACACATTCAACCTCCCTTGTGCACACACGAATACACACAGTCACACACTAACACAAGAACAGGCAGAAATAATAAACATAGACATAGACGATATATTTCCCTCATATTTGGACGCAGTGGTTTACTTTCAGAGAGTGTTAGTGTTTGAAATTACACAACCAATGGGAAAAAGTAAGAAGTGGGTCTGAGATGGTGTGAATCGGGATACTTTATCCCAATATCTTTTGTTTTAATCATTCTGGGACACTTTACAAATCAACTTGCTTTATCATGAGAAGAATAGAAAACATGAAACAGTGTAGAGAACCTTATTCTATAACTAAGTTTGGAGGATACATATATGGTGGATATTCAGTTTTTAAAGACTGACTGTTAATATCCATCCATGGCAATCATGTTTCACATTAAACACAGAGCAACGCAATGAGCTAAAGAACTGTTTTCCAATGTAATAAAATGCAGTGCGTTTGGACTGTGAAAATGCGGCCAAAAACATGGAGAATGTCAAAGTGGTCTGAGAAGCAGATGTTCCGTAAAAAAAAAAAAAAAATCACCCTCAAAACAAATGTTGTTGCCTAGAGAAATCTGATATTGTAAACTCATTAGGAGATCTGGCTGTTTGTCCACAAAACATATGTCCGTCGAGAACAGGCACCAAAACACTCAAAGAAAAGGTGTGATAAGAGATATTATGGGATGAGCAGACTTTCCTCTTCTTTGATGGCTGAAAGAATTTTGTGCATGGGTTGATTTAAATATTAAAGGGGTCATATGATGCGATTTCAAGTTTTCCTTTCTCTTTGGAGTGTTACAAGCTGTTCGTGAATAGATAAGATCCCTAAAGTTGCATTCTAACACGCCCCCACATATCTACGTCACTATGTGGGAAGATTTGCATAACGCCGCCCAAATGTTCACGCAAAGAAAGAAGGCGTAACGTTTATTCTCACTGTAGTATTGTTGTTGCCGCCGCCGCCATGTCATGGAGACGCTGTGTTTTGTTGTAAAAGCGAAACTACTTTGTTTGGCCTTCCAAAAGAAGACGATATCCGCTTCGTCATGCCTAGAGCTGATCCGTGCTGGTCGCTGAGGAAATACATAAATTTCGCACTATGGATCGCCGGATCGGCTATCACCGTGGATGAAGCGGAGTCCAGCCCGGGGTCGTCACATATGGTTGCCGCAAGCCCGCCGGCTGCTCTTTCGTCGAATCCGCCGGCCGTGCCGTTCTATAGCTGGCCAATCACAGCTCACCTCGCTTTTTCAGACCGATGAGCTTTGTAAAAAGCGATGCGTTTCAGAAAGGTGGGGCATAGAGGAGAAACAATAATGTACAGTATGTGGAAAATAATGTGTTTTTGAACCTTAAACCGCATAAACACATTTCATTACACCAAATACACAAAATAATGTTCTTTTTAGCAACATCATATGACCCCTTTGCAGTGAAATGGAATTTAGGTTTTAATGCTCAGTTCTTCGTTAACAGAGTAAATGAAATTAAATGAAATGAAATAAAAATGATGGACTCCTGCAGGTAGGGTACCTCATATATAAGTACTGCAGTGCAATGGAGATGAGGTGTTAAGGCTCAGTTTTTTGTTGACAAACAGAGTGATGGAATAGTGTCCTATTAGATATGACTGAATGAAGATAAATAGAAATGGTTTAGACCATCACAATGGTAACATCTCAGTGGGTTAAGGATGACTGAGATATTGAGTGACTGCTAGGAATTGAAGTGGCTGAGCTATGCGGGTTATAGCAAAGAGCAGAATGTGTGTTTTGACCTGACAGGATCCGGATGACTGCCACTGGAACAAGGACATCTGTGTGATAACATTTACTGTCTAGCCGTATACAATGGAGTAATCTTATCCAAGCAAAGACAGAAAAGCATTCATCACAGACTGGAAGAGAATCACACTTTGCAAATATCTTTAAGTTATCACCATAACACTGCACCAGGTTGTGCATTTTCTTAAACTTTCAGTTAACGTAATTAGTAATGGTTTTAAAAAACAGTAGCGGCATTGAGATCTCAGCACTAGACATCCCCTGGGAGTAAGTGTGAGTGTAAAAAAATGAAAGATCTGTCTTGAGGCTTTCAGAAATCCAGAACTCTTTTGTAATATCGCCTCTAGTGGTTATTGCGGTTCACTGCAACTTGCCAATAGTCAAAAAAGAATGAATGTTATTTTAGTATCACCTCCTAAATCTAGTCAGTGATACACAAATGCTGGAAAAACAACTGTAATATTAGACCTCAAAAAATATTTATTGCACAAAAACAGTCTTCATGTGGGAGAACACCACTGGCTGTAATATTCTGTCAAAATCTCTCACACATTTCCTTTGTAACCTTAGAGAGGTGAGAAATATATGTACACTACTGGAACGCATGTGTTGAAATGAAACATGAAAACTAAACAATAAACATTGAAGCCTGAAGGCAGAAGCTGAGATATTCGACGGCGGCCCAATCATTCCTAATGATCCTCATTTACTCAAACAGTTTAATGCCATTTTCCCATATGATGCTTATGGTGATTTCAAAACAGTCACTCATCAGACTTATCAACCCATTCACTATTGTACACAAACAGATTATAATGCTACAATCACTGACAGCTTGCTGATAATCAATAAATCAGTGCACGCTCAAGGTACTTCTCACAACAAACAACTCCTTATTTTTAATGTACAAAAACCTGCTGCCGCATAATAGCCGGATGCAACCTGAGAAGTGTGTGGACAGGTTCCCATGTAGCTGCTCCCAAACCCTAAGGTTAGCTTTTGAGTACTTGGCAGCCGGTCGACTGTATAAACCGCCTTGAGTGCGGATGAAGCGAAAATTCTCACAGTCCTTGAGTAGGCTGATAGAGGAAGACACCCAAAAAGTGTCGCCTGCAGGCAGTTTGGAGCTCTGCTGATGGAATGCACACTCATTAGAAAGCCATCAATCATCACGACCCCCCCAGATCTATTTTTAAAGGCTGTTCCAGGAAGCTATGTGCTAGGGTACACTAATTTACGAGGCGGGACGCCACTACTGCGATATTAGTGCTCACATACAGGGAGAAAAAGTCAAATGAATGGTATATGATTGAACAAGAGAACGGCCAATGATCTGTATCAACTGTCGGGCCGTCTGGCAATGCAGGGTCAGTAAAGAGTGAATTAAAATGATCATCCAAAAATGAAAATTCTGGCATCATTTAACAACCCTCATGTCATTCCAAACCAGCATGACTTTCTTCTGTGGAACAAATAAAGATATTTTCAGAAATTTGTTTTTTTTTTGTTCAATGGAAGTCAATGGTCATCAAAACAGTTTGGTTATCAACATTCTTCAAGACATCTTTTGTGTTCTGCAGAAGAAAGGAATGGCATAAGGGCAGTGTTGGGAGGGTTACAAGCTACTATTTAAAACGTAATAAGTAGTGTAACTATTTCAATTAATTAATTAGGTTACACTTTATTTTAAAGTGTCCTTGTTACAATGTAATTATACATTTAAGTACTGAGTAATATTAATTAACTACATGTACTTACTACAAGGCTCGCAAAATCGCTAGCCCAACGTCCCGGGGCTATTGTGTTTTCCAGTCGGGCTACCAAAATTTATCACCACCTTGCCCGACGGGCTATCTTGAACAGTGATATAAAATTCCTTCCTTGATTTCCGTTGTTCACTAGCTCGTAGGGGTAAAATGGATCGTAGTTGATAGTTTGCACTAGGGCTGTGCGATTTGGGGGAAAATATCAAATTGCGATTTTTTTGACAGATATTGCGATTGCGATTTGATTTGCGATTTTAAATTTGCAAAGTCAAGCTTCAGCTCAATATTGCCAATAATGTGCAGCACAGTATGGGTATCATTACCCTGCTGAAAAAAACAATAGAAACCATCACAGAAATTCTTATAGTTTCCATTAAACCAATACAAAATTCCTTTTTGTTTTGGGCATAAATAAGAACTCAGGGCTCGCAAAATCGCTAGCCCAACGTCCCGGGGCTATTGTGTTTTCCAGTCGGGCTACCAAAATTTATCACCACCTTGCCCGACGGGCTATCTTGAACAGTGATATAAAATTCCTTCCTTGATTTCCGTTGTTCACTAGCTCGTAGGGGTAAAATGGATCGTAGTTGATAGTTTGCACTAGGGCTGTGCGATTTGGGGGAAAATATCAAATTGCGATTTTTTTGACAGATATTGCGATTGCGATTTGATTTGCGATTTTAAATTTGCAAAGTCAAGCTTCAGCTCAATATTGCCAATAATGTGCAGCACAGTATGGGTATCATTTGACTTGTTATTTAAAATAAAAAAGCAATCACTGAAGTTTTTAATCATGCTGATTTGTCCGCAGTGAAGCTCAGCCGATGTCTTTTTTTTTTTTATTCTGGCTACTTAAATTCATTTTGGGCTACCAAAATCTGAAGAATGTCTGCCCGAAGGGCTACCAGCGATTTTGAAATTTTGCGAGCCCTGTATGGTTAGGGTTAGGATTAGTGTTTGGTTAGGGTTACTTGTATGTAATTATGCATAATTTATTGTTATTATAATAATACATGTAACGTATTATAAAACTATATGAAACAGTGTTACCCTTTATTAAAGTAATGTAACTGATTACATTTGATTACTTTTTGAGTACTTTTCTAAATTTCTAATGAATGTTTTCAACTATTAATCATTTTGAAACATTTAAACCAGGCTGGGATAACCTTACAGTAGTACCCAACACTGATTACTGTCAGACTTTCAAAATCCTTCATCACTTGAATTAAGATTATAAAAATGTTATTTTAAAGCACAGCCACCACAAAATCAGACTTTAGGACTTCTTTTAACATTGAGATCGTTCTGAGGTTAAATACAGATTTAAAATCATAAGACAGTTTAATAGTTATGATACTGTTTTTGAAATCCAATCTTTGCATTGCTGTGACAGGAAATGCTGGCATCTAACTATGCCTTTGAAAAAACAGTTGATCTTAAAAAATAAAGAATATACATAAACCCAAATAGGAAATAATACAGTTATCAAATAAGCATGTGTCTAATTCTGTGTCCTAAACTCCTGAAACATTGGTGTCTCATATTTTAAAGCAGTCAATTCAATTTGGTAAAGAAATCAATCAAATCTGTATGTGTGTGAAAATATTCAGATGTAACCCCTTTTGTAATCGTTACCATTTTTCTCAGTAACTAACACATTACAGTTACATTTATTTTGTAATTAAATTACGTAATTCCGTTACATGTAACTAGTTACTCCCCAACACTGCATATAAGGGTCAGCAAATAATACAATAATTTTCATTTTTGCATGAACTATCCCTTTAAGGCTTCAAAAACACTTCAATCACTGCGGATAAATTGAACAAAGCTGAACAAGAAAGTAAACATGGGCTGAAATGGTTGCGGTCATATTTGAGATATCAACCTAGAAACGTTGAATGTTTCCAGTAGTAGCTGTTGAAAAAGGCTGCAGCTTTCATCTCTCCAATCTCCTGTCAATCCTACTGGACATATCTAAAACTGCATAACCATTTCGATTAGCGAGTGTAAAACTGAGCTGCATCTGGTAGAGTATACGTTAAGAATCAAACCATCATCTCCAGCAGGGCCTGAGAAAGACCAAGCTCGCCTAAAGCCGATATTAAGCTTTCCATCTGTCTTCAAACGCACACGAGCCGCACTCTCTGGTCCTCGCTCACAGTAGGAAGAGCGGCTGACAGCTAAGCTCTGACATGGCTTAGTGGTGTGGTAACCCTGAAGACAAAACAACCAAAACTCAATTAAAGCATTGGGGAATAGGTGAAGAAATGTGGTGGGAGTTAACATAGTTTTTAAACCTGCCCTCTGTTTGAACAGACTCATATCCCAGACCCCGACATGCCAGGTATAGAGCAGGGGACGGGTCAGTGGTAACACAAATACGCAATTACATTGCCTCACCAAGCCCAGCAGAGCCATGGCGAGGTCTCCGACCCAAGTCATGCACACACGTACGCACAAAAACACACAGGCTCACACAAACCACGGGATTAAATTCAGGTGCGAGGTCCTGTTTGGCTTGGATAGGCTCCAGCGCCAGAACAAAGTGTGTCTGTCCACACTCAGCCCAGTTAACAGGTTTTTTTTTTACGAAAAGCTGCCACTCTGAGATGTCAATCAGTTCTTCTCTCCTTTCCCCGCCCTCATGACCCAATGCAGATCTAACCAGCTGCAGGCTCTGAAAACACTTCCCAGAGAGCGCTGAACACACAAAGATGTTTGACTGGGGAGATCCCTTTACATACCTCCCAAACCTCTGCCTCTTGTGTAACCAGAGACCTACGTTTTCAGCAAAACACAAAAGCTCCAAACAAGGCATCTGAAAATGGCTAAAGACGTCTTGACAGTAGCATAGAAATGATGAGGCCTGACAGAGCAGAAGTTATGTTAAATCATCCTTAAAACAGGCTACAATTTCTACCTATGATATAAGATTTTTAAATGTGCAGTCTTGTCTTACCTGCAAGGTCATTTAGATGCAAGTTACTAATGAAACAATCTCAGACATCCTAAAATCTTGCAATAAGTATTAAAGACTTCTCTGCAAGGTTCCTACACTTTTTGACCAATGACTTGCAATCTTTCCAGACATTTCAGATAACTTTATTTTTCTGATTCAGTTTGAGCCCATTTGACAGATTCATTATAGGTGCTAAAAGAAAACGGTATATTCACCATAGAATTGTCCAGGACTTTTCCATGATCTTTAGTCATTTGTGACTATGGAATAAGAATTTTTCAAACATTGTGATTCAATCCAATTCACCAGCAAGTAATTCAGATCAATCTGTTAACACATTTGACAGATTAAAGCAGTTGTTTTGAACATATATTAACGTTCAAAATTTTGAGATTTTTAAATCTCTTATGCTATCAATACCTGTCTTCATTTGAACAAAAATATAGGAAAGATAACTGTTTTCTCTTTTAATGTTTTATTTATTTTTTTATATCTGTCAGAAATGGTTAATAAATAGAAAGTAAAAAAAAAAAAAAACACTTATTTGAAATATAAACTTTTCTAACATTCTAAATATATTTACTGTCACTTTTGATAAACTTAATGCAAACTTCATTAAAAATAAATAAATAAGTACATTTTAATAAAAAATAAAAAAAATAAAAACTTTTGAACAGTAGTGTATATTCATCATTGAATCCATAAATGAATTTTCCAGGATTTTTCCAGGATCTTTTCAGTCATTTGTGATTATAGAGTAAGAATTTTCATTATGATTCTGGTTTGCTAATGAATCAATCAGATAAGTGTGTGAACCAATTTGACAGATTAAAGCATTGATTACAAAAAAGTAAATAACAAATCTCTATATAAGCTCAAAATTTAGTCAATTAAATATTTTAGCATAAAGCATTAATAGAAAAAATAAATACATATTCACGACAGAAATTTCCATGACTTTTCGAGGCATTAAAAACACTTTTTATATAATAATTATTCAAAGCTTGCTTTGCTCCACTAAAAACATTATGCATGATTTCTAAAAAGCATTCTGGCAGCAAATCAGATGATGCAGTTTCCTGGCAGTGGGCTGACATTTTAACGACTAATTCTGACACTTTTCTCACCTACACTCTGCTCCATCTTTCCTTTACCTCAGGTGAAGCCTGTAGACCAGGTCTGAAGTCAGTAAAAACCTGTCAAACAGAACATGAGAGCTGCACCCACGCACACTGCACTACTGGACACACCCACTAAAGTCATGAGAAACAACACGTACGTTAGTCTTCTTTCAAAGGTTTGCTACAAATGTGAACAGCCATAAGACAACAAAGATAAAGAATAATTCTTGTAGACTTTACCCAGGAAAGAAAATGAATTAAAAGTCATATAATAAAAGATTTATCATGCAAAAACACAGCTAGATCAGACATGATCAGAATGAAAGGTGTTCAGCAGAGCGCATAACTTTTCCTTTTTCCCACGCGAAAATGGACTCAGCTATCAATCAGCCTCCTGTCAGTCAATACCATTCGCTCTCTTCTGTTTGACCCTGAGGGAACAGTCTCAGCAGGCCCATTAAATAGAGAAAGCCTTCAGGAGTGACATCACTGGTGCTTTTTCACAACACAACCTTCATCAAAAACTTTTTTTTTTTTACAAAGAGGTTGTTTATTGGCGTTCTGAACATGCAATAAACAGTGTGAAAACAACACTATATACTAAAGCTTTATCTGTGTGATCAATAGTGGTCCTTGTGTGAACAAACATTTAAATGTAACCTATTTTGTAATTCAAAATTAAAGTACAACCTAACATATGCATATTTCTGCAGGTGTTCAGAAAAACTTTTATAAACACTGATTAACAATGTAATAATAAAGAATGGTTAAATAAATAATATATAAAGGGTTTATTGCTGGTTTAAATGTTTGGACTTGAAAAACACAAGGGGAAAGTGCATCAAGGGGAGTGACAGTTTCCTTAATATCCGGGGGTGTGTATGGTGTTTTCTCTCACAGCTGGGTAAAATGGTAAAATGTGCCCTCTGGGACCTTTAAGCAGTTGGGAAACCTGAACACTCTCCACCTATGTCTCAGTGATTGACAGTTAACTATATAAACCTAAACTTTAGAGGTCCCACCCACTTCGACTAAATGGAATGTCAGGACAAAACAAGTAACAATAGAGGGTGATGTGCAATCAAAAGTGTTATGAAGGTGATAGAGAGCGAATTCAGCTCAGCAGCAAAAGCTTCCATCCACTTCATAAAGTTACTGTATTTCATTCAATAAATTCTTCATAGAATTACTGGTTACACTTTATTTTAAAGTCCAATTCTCGCTTTTAACAAACTATTAACTATGACTTTTGCCTCAACTCCTAATTTGCTGCTTATTAATAGTTAGTAAGGTAGTTGCTACGTTTAGGCATTGGGTAGGATTAGGGATGTAGAATATGGTCATGCAGAATATTTATAAGTACTAATAAAAAGCTAATATGTCATTAGTCATGCTAATAAGCAACTAGTTAATAGTGAGAATTGGTCCCTATACTAAAGTGTTACCAAATAATTTTTTACTTATATAACATTTTATATTTTATTTGGAGATATACACTATATCTGTACCATACTGATCATATTTTATCTATCTGTACTGTCTCTGTTGGATTTATATGTTGTGAAATAATATTATGTTATTTAATTGTACATGCTCATTCACATTTATTTACATGTATATTGCTTCTGTCAACTGCATTTCACTTAAGTTAATATTTAAAAACACCAATAATTAGTACTAACAATTAGTAAATCTCAAAATAAATATCCGTTTTCATACTGTATTACTACTACGTGTAGCATTTAAAACAACTGATTTTAGTTTTTAGTGTCTAATGTAATCTTTGTAATCTTATTGTCCCTAATTATTTGTAGTACGGTAATTTATGATTTTATACATTCACATAATTAAGTAATTTATACAACATCTTATACACATACACACACACACACACACACACACACACACAGTGAGTTCTAAACTGAGACAACCACTAAAGGCACACTTTACTCCACAATTTACAGGTAAAACACCTTTTTCCCATCACTCAAAACATGTAATTATATATTCTGTAACTTCATTTTCAAGGTTAAGGAAAGTGGGTATAAAATAGCACCCCCTTATAGTGCTTATAGCCCAGCCCTACTTCAGATACTCAAGTTAAGAAATAAGATACATGATCCAGTCTTTTTGTCTATTAAACACACACACACACACACACATACACATACACATACATATATATAATATATATATATATATATATATATATATATATACATACTGTAAACCCCTCTCCCATGCACACACACAAACACACTTATCACTCAGCTTGTCAATGCGGTGGAGAGGCATCATGTGTTGCTCAGATTATGTGGCAGGGTAAATAAACGCTAAGTGCTGACAGACGTGCAGGGGGTCGCTGTGATGCACACTAGACAACACTCACACTGTGCAGGGGCAAGGCGAGGTGACCCTGATACTCTGCTAACCTAAACCTGTGTGCATCAGCACATGTGCATATGTTTTTTGGGTCAAAAAGTTGGCAGTGAGAAGCATGTGATATTGATCCTTTTGCAAAGACAAAAGATGTTCTTTCCTCTCCTTATTTGGAAAATGGCTCCAAGGTTGCAGTGGAAAATTGCCCAATTCAAGATTTAACAACAAATTACATTTAAGCTTAGAGCTTTTGTTTTGTTTTATGATTCACCAAACTTTATTTAACTACCATTCTGGGAGGAGTAAGATTTTTAATGTTTTCTTTTGCACATCAATACTGCATTTATTTAATAAAAAATACAGTAAAAATAAAAATATTGTGAAATATTATTCCAAAATAACTGTTTTCTGGTTCCATTTAAAATAAAAGGTAATTAATTACTGTGATGGTAAAGTTGAATTTTGAGCAGCCATTACTCCAGTGTCACATGATCCTTCAGAAATCATTCTAATATGCTGATTTGGTTCTTATCATCATGAATGCTAAAAAGGGTTGTGCTGCTTAATATCTTTGTGGAAACTGGTAGAGTACATATATTAAAAAAATATTCCAAAAAGAGGTTCTGCATAATCTTGATGTTTAAAAAAAAAAAGGGCAGCAGAGGGCAGGAGAGAGAAATCAAGCATGCAGGACAGCTAGAGAAAAATAGAAAGATGAAAAATCAGAGCGAGAAGGAAAAAATACAAGTCAGGCCCAGCCTTGAGTCAACATATGATGCTACTGGGAATCATAGTAGAATTAATTTCAGGAGAAAAATGGATTACTCATAATATGAGACTGCAAAAGCAAACAGTCAGAGACAGGATTAGCTCTCTAGTCCAGCTGACTTCTGTTTGAAACTGCTATTACTCAAAACTAAAAATCAGAGCCTGGCTTAGAAAGTTGGGAATGTGCCTACAATTACTTTGAGCATTTGGCTGGATCAAGAGCAGAGCCAGACACAACATCATGTACAGTATTATGTGAGAGGACACTCAACTGTTGGCAGTGTTTAATAAAGACATAAACATTACTGAAGTAAAACCCCTTGTATAACAAACTAACAACCCATTATTAGCATGGTTTTGAAGAGGAGATGCACAAAACTAGTTTTTAATTAGATTGAATGTCATGTGACTCACCTGGTAAGTGCCGATACCAATGTGTTTGGGGTCGATCTTAATGAGCTCTGCTAAAGGGTCCTGAACACGCCTCCCGATGGACACTGAGGACAAAGAAAACAATACAAGAGGAAATCATCTCACCATTATGTGTAGTTACTGCTCAAATATAATAATGAATGTCTCAAGAGAACAACAATATTTACACTTTAATAAACCCACAGACTTAATTAAGAATAAATTAGGCTCACATGAGCATAGATCTATGCAAATGAGACTATTTAAATCATGCAAAAGCTTGTGTGGAATGTACTGCACTAATCACAGCTTAACAGATTATATTAATAAACAAGATTTGCATTTACGGAAATATCAGCATTTGCAACACACAACTATGGAAGCCCGTTTCCACCACAGAATAAAATAAAAAGGTAATTGCAACCTTTTTATATCACAATTCAGACTTTTTTTACAATAGACCACACATAAATCTGAGAATTGTGAGAAAAAAAAGTCAGAGTTGTTGGATAAAAATTTGCAGTTACCTTTATTTATTTATTTGTTTGTTTGTTTGTTTAATCCTGTGGTGGAAACAAGCTCTTTTATACAAAACTATTCAGCAGTCAATGTAAATGTGACCACATAATATGGTTAAATATATGCAAAAAACGAAGACCTATCAAATTCCTATTCATATACACATATTACTGTTTCCAATTATTACTGTTGATGTCATTGTTATTTACATTCTGTCAGTCAACAAAAGTATAAAGTTTACAATAAAGCAAAAAAAAAAGCTCAATTAAGGCTGAAATAATCTACGTAAAATCTGTGAACAAATGACAAAATCATTTAACAGACCAAGCTACAGATGAATATGCCATCACATCTGTCAGAGAGAAAGAGAGAAACAGGCCCAATAATAGACACACTCACACTTATGAATCCCCTTTTCCAAGTAAATTGTCGAAGACAGGCAAAGACATGGGCCAACTAAGAGAGGTCTGGTCAAATAAGAACTCAATTAAAGACAAATAAAAACCCAATTCAGAAAAACTTGAATCTAACTTATCCCAGGAAATGTGACCAGCCAAACACAATATTATAAAATGAAATGAACATAAGCAGTTTGGCGCACTTGTTCCATTAGCTTTATCTAGTCTTGTTGAAGGTCAGCAAATGAAAGTCAGATTTTCATCTTTACGCGACCATTTGTGCGAGAGTCAGAGTGAGAAAGAAAGCGACTCAGAAAACACAGGACAGAATGTGAGACATTGCGTGGTTTTCTGCCCAAGCACAACCTCCACATTACAGAGAGTGGAGAGAAGTGCTTTTGTGTGCGCTGTACAAGGCCTGAGCTGAAACTCCATCCCTTTCCAAATATTATTACAGGCAGCAATTTCCCACAGAGTTCAATGTGGAGACGTAGCGAGTGAGGCTTGGCGATCACGCTCCAGAAAGCCACCTCAAAACCTCCATCCACAAGCACCTACTTCAGGCAGCACATCCACCTTGATCTTTACACACAGCCGACCACCTCTACAAAAAATTGTCTTCAAAGTATGAGCACCTTTGTGGGTTAGAGCAGGAGGAGTCATATAATGAGCAAGTAATTTTTGCAGGACATATCATAATTACAAAATTAACTTAAATGATTTTAGCAAATGGCTGCAATATAACAAAGAGTGAAAAATTTAAGGGGGTCTGAATACTTTCTGTACCCACTGTATATATATATATATATATCCTCTCAAGTTTAAAAATACCATTTATTGAAACCAAGCTGCAAAAACATCTAACTCTGAAATCCTTAGAAATTAGTCAGAAAACTAATTCATTAACATAAAAAACAATAGACATTATTGAATTATTTATATGCTAGTAATGTGGCAGCGTTAATGCATGAAACACAAAACACTACACACATTTACACACATCCCACAAAGGACAGTCCAATTTCTTACGCCTTTCATAAAAGCAATACATATAGTTCCCTAGTTTGCTCTTGCACTTGACCAGAGGAAAATTTATGATTAATCCCATACTGATTTACTGCTTTTATAGAGGAAGTCTGGTATAATTCTCAGATCCTGTTTTTGAGAACGTTTGAGCGATTTCCAAACTTTTCGCCTTGCTTTTTTATTTTTGGAAGAGTAGAGAGGGTGCTTGTGTGGTCTAAACAAAGGCAAACCTTTTTACAGAAAGTTCTGTTTCACAGAAAAATATCTAATGGGTATGACAGATATAGAGAGAAGTGAATCGAAATGGTTTGATAGACTGTGAAAGACTATTTCCAAAGGTACTGTCACTGCTTCTGAAATCCATGTATTGACAACTGGAGATATGAATGTGGCCTAAAGAAAACAAGGAGTCTGTTTCAGACTAAGGAGACAGGGTTGACTGAAATGGCAAGTAAAGGTCTGGTTGAGTGGGAGCTGAGTTGGACTGACAGGTAAGGCCAGTGCGACTGAAGACTTGGATTCTTTGGCACTGGAAAATATAAAAGCTTTGACATTCATGTGTACAAGGTTGTACGTTTGCAAAATCGTTTCCAAAAACCATCTTTACCATTACAGGGTCAATAACTATTGTCAAAATATAGTGATTCTTTATCGTTTAGATCTTATTTTTCTTTTTTTAGATTTTGACAAATGTGTTTATTTCCTTGGATTATTATATCTTTTTATAATATTAATATATTTTTAGATATTTTTGTCATCTTTAATTTTTTTTATAATTTGTATAATATTTCATTTTTTAATCATCTTTTCAATATTTTTTTTTTCAAAAATACTGTATTTTATGTAATATTATTATTTTTATTTTTTTAACACTGTTAGCACTGGCAGACGGGCGATTAATGGCAAAAATGTTAAAATCTACCGACAGCCATATCAACAGTTGATAATGGGTTAGTACTAAAAGTAAGTGCTTCTTTGATTTCAGATTTTGTGTTTGTCTCATTCATAACCATTAAATTGCATTATGCACATATCTGATGTTCTCTCAATTTAGGCATCTGACATTAATAAAACAAAAAAACAAAAAAAACATTATGGTCGAACACTAGTTCTGAAAGCATGAAAAGAAGGAATATGTAAATCACCTGCACTCCTTAAGTTGGGATCCATGTCAGGCATCTCTTTAACAGCCTCTGGACTCACACTGTAGATGGACGCTCCTGCTTCATCTGTTATACTGAAACAACAGAGACACATTGAAGCACATTTCCAAGGAAATCAGAGCGGTAACCTCATCAAGACCCAGTGAACTTATGAAGCTCCCTCAGTACGTCTACGAGGCGACAGACCAAAGAGTCCATTTAAATACATTTCCATAGAAAGCTTTTAGTCGATACTGCAGGCACCAAAGTAAACAGCAATGCATGGAACACAAACTCATAATAGAGAAAAATAAACAGCCATTTCTGTTATATATTTTTTTAATTTTAAAGATTTTTTCTTAAACTAATGACAAAAAATATGTTAACCTATTAGTTATATAAAATCTACTGGCCAAATATTTTGAATATTTATAATCTTTTCTTTTTTTTCAGATTTAGCAAAGCATTGACATCTTTTCAAGTACTCCCTGGGATGCACTTAGTTGTGAATCACTAGATAAGTGATTCTTAACTAGGGGTCAACTAAATTCAGTCTCTCTCAACAGAGTTTCACAAGCATGTGTATTGTGCTACTTGCCACTTAAATTGAATTATAGTGATTGCAAAGTCAGTCCCACTGGAGGAGGAGTTGGAGTTGAGGTGTCGTCCTCAAGGTGATAGAGTGCTTTCAGTTATATTTACAGTGGTATAAGGTTATCTCTACCTGAACAAGCCCAGATCTCTTTAGCCATTAAACTACTAACACATTACTAAGAATAATTATTAACACAAAAAAAAGTTTTTTTTTGTTTAAATTTTTATTACATTACATAAAACTTTTATTTGTGTAATACAATGTTCTGGTAATCTAATACAGTGTTTCCCAAACTTTTTTTAGTCGCGGCACCCTTTGGAAATTTTAACTAATTTGTGGCACCCTACAAAATGAATTTTGTCACAATACTTGAATTTCTAACTTCGATATGATACCTTGAAAAGTATAGATATTCGGTACAGCAGGGAAAAACTGCAGAATAAACTGTAATACAAATATTTTTTAATATTATTCGATTTTTTGTCCATCAATGGTGGCAATCAGTAGGCTAATTTCTAATGAAAAGACCAATTTATATGACAGATTTTAATGTAGGCTTTTATACATATGTAAACATTGTGAGATAGCTAGTTATAATGGTAATTAAACAAAGTTTTG
>NW_015650027.1:876749-882871 GCF_001515625.1 Sinocyclocheilus rhinocerous | reverse complement strand
GTTGTCTAATTTGGCACGGTCTCCCTGCTGCACTAATAGTAGTAAGGCTGTGTATACTTGTCCTTACAAGTATAATTTTAGCTGTATTATTTGTGTCCCCTTCAAAAATTGCTCTTGAGAAATTTTGTGTTTATTGTCCCCCTCCAACAGTTAGAGGAAATTTACACCCCTGCATACAGATATTTTTTATAGTATTAAATTTTTTTGTCCATCAATGGTGGCAATCAGTAGGCTAATTTCTAATGAAGAGACCAATTTATATGATAGATTTTCATGTAGGCTTTTATTTATATGTAAACATTGTTTAATTGCCTATCTCACACATTTTTGCTCACTCAGTGTATTTTTGATTTTACAGTGGGGTAATTTTGTTGCAGTAGCACAAGATAGCTTGATTTCAAACTTTGAATTGAATAAAAAATGACAAGTAAGCAGTCAGTAATAAAATAAGAACAAACAAATTACTAATGATAACACAAAAAATAATAACGAAGCGTTACCAGAGTTGCCCATATACCACACCATGTTACAGCACAGTTGTTGCAAACAGAAACAATACTGTATACTACATAGATGTTTCCTGTCGGCTCGATTTTTGAGTTGACTTTGCTGTTCCGATGAGCATGAACGGCATATGAGTGGAGCCAAGGAGCGGAGCGCACATGCATAGAGCGGGATAATATGCAGAGCATTAGTAATGGATATTATACAACAGATGCGTTTTTGAACATTTTAGCAATTTAACAATCTTAAAAAAGGATGTTTTACACGGCACCCTGGTTGGGAAACACTGATCTAATAGGACAAGGAATAACTGAAATCATGGGTCAATACTGCCATCTAGAGGACATAATGGCAAACGTGTTTTTCGCTATAGCATTTTTGACAAACTCGAAATAGATTTTAAAGGCTCCTGCTGGAAAACTGACCAGTGCATGCAACTTCTTTAATAATAATAATAATAATAATAATAATAAGGCATTCATTTAATAGAAATTATATTAATATTATCATATCATTATGAAATTTAACAAACAATATAAATGTTATTTAAATGATAAAAACCATTTATGAGTTCTTTCCTTCTCAACTGTCTGGTTGTTAATTAAACTGACCTCTCTCTGAAAACATCAGCAGGGATAAATGTCCTCTGCACATGATTATCACCACTGTTACAGAATGACCCTACAAATTAGGGCAGATCACTACTGCAGCCTCCATTGCATTTGCTGCCTCTCTATTGGTGCCTAAGGGCTCCTTGGGTAACTTTGCCAATTAGTGTCATCATACTCATGACAGGATGCAGAGGCTTTGTGACATTGACCTCCAGTTTGACTGGTGTCCTCATTTTCCCAGACTCTTTCCCCTCCTCCCTCTCCCTCCCATAGCTGACACATAGCCGTGATAACGGTACTAACGAGCCCTGGCATATGACCTTGGGGTCAAGGTGGAGCAGGTTATTAGTGGGATTATTAACAAATTAAGAAAGAAACACATACCAACCTTGATAAACATTCAAATAAAACTTAATTATATAAATATAAATCTAGATAAATATTAAATTGCATAATATTTATGATGGATAAACCACATAGCCTAAATAAACTAATTGTTATTTATTAAATTAAAGGATGAAAAGCTATCTAAATGTTTATTTCAGACCAGTAATCATGTACAAAGAGACAATACATTGCCAAGAGGTGCAAACACTCACTAGAAAGAAACAGTACCCCATAACGGTGTTTTTTGGTACAAGAACAAACTATGAAAAAAATATTATAATTAATATAATAATAATTATATGTTTGTAATATAATCATTTCTAATATATTAACATCAGCAGCAGCAGCATTATTATATAGTGGTATTTAATTTATCTTGACTAGAGATGTACACAAGTAATTGTAGTTTCTCAATTCTTTCCACAAGCAAAAAGAACAAATATGAGAGCAGGTATTGGACATTAAGAAAGAGTGGAACCTATCATGTTTGAATAAATCAGAAAGGCTGCCAGGGTTAATGGGTACAAGCCCTGAACCATTCTGACACGGATACACATCACATCCACCAACCACTTCTCTTCATTAAGGGCACGGCTGAACTTGCAAAAGGGCAGGCAGCAGAAGGCCCAGCTCGAGTGGACACCAAGACATAAGAACAAAGATAAAACCTGCCTGCAAGTGCTGCAGATGACTTGATGACCCTGAGGTCTAACAGTCACTCACTCGGTTACTCACACCCAAATACACTCACACTTTGGGGACTATCATGTCTCTATGAGAGTCTCTGGGCAAAGTCACGGCCTGGGCCCCTCTAACTGTAAGTAACAGTGATTCTCAGTGTTTGTCATCATCCTCCAGGCTGGTCCATCTCCCCCTTCCGATGTCCATGACCACCGGGTGACACCAAGAGATGGATACATACTTTGATACTTGCCCCCTAAACACATGTTCTAATTAAATGCATTCATCAAATCTGCCTGCAGGGGGAAGAGATATCGTCACAGCAGTGGATAGAAGTCCACTGTTCTTGATAATACTGGTAAAATTTGGACAAAATAAAAGTCAACATTGCACACAATGAAAGTGTTTTTCTGTACATTATTAGGTGAATTAGCACTACAGTTCATGTGATTTTTTTTTTTACAACTTAGAGTAAATTGTATTTTTGTAATTTTTTTACATCATAAAATACAAAAATACAATTTACTCAGTCAAAAAAAACAAAAAAATTCACATACCACTTAAGAATTTTTGATTCAACTTTCCTGATACAATTGGCTTTTTAGGGCAAAAATGTGAAAATCTGTTTATTTAAAAAAAATACTGCAACAAATTCTCTATGAATAAATGTATTATGCATTTATCCTACGCAAAATGGTAGGATAAATATTATTAATCAGAAAAAAAAAATTATCATACATACACTACCGTTCAAAAGTCTGGGTTTGGTAAGATTAAAAAAAAAAAAATTTGAGTGAATTTTCTTATGCTCATAATGGCTGCATTTACTAGAATACTAAAGTACAATAAAATGGTAATATTGTGGAATATTATTACAATTTGAATTTAACATAACTCTTCTATTTTAAACATTGTGCTGCTTAATATTTTTGTGAAAACTGATATGTTCTTAATGATTCTTTGATGAGCAGAAAGTAAACAGAACAGCAAAAGAACAGTATTTATTTGAAATAGAAATCTTTTGTAATGTTACAAATGTTTTACTGTTATTTTTGATCAATTTAATGCATCTTTGTGGAACAAACTTATTAATTTTTTTAAATATCGTACTGACCACTATATATATATAAACAAGTTCTATTTATTTAAATGGACACTAAAGGACATACAGAATAATAGCAAAATACTGTATGGTTGAATTTAAGTACATCACCACATATCATAATCTAACGTGCAAAATTAACTAAAGCCTGTCTTTTTCTTTCATGTTAGCAGAAACAAAAGAACATTCTTATTAAAAAAAAAAAACTATGTTGGCCAATTACTCAGAGCCAGCTGACTGAAGGGATTCCCAAAACAGAAAAAACAATCATCAGATATCAGGCCAATGCCAAGTCTAAACGCTGTGACATTTTTTTGCCTAGAAAAGGGCCAAAATGGCAGGTGTCAAAGGCCGTCAGTCTCAGGCTCTGTGCCTGAGGAAGTGTGTGGAGGCGCAGTTAACAGCACATTCAATCTGCTGCCACCACCACACAAGTCTGAAAAGAGCAAAACCTCACAGCCACTCACGTCAAACTGGTGGCAGATGTTCGTCACCCCCTCAACTCCCCTTCCTGCCTTAAACACCCAAAGAACTGCAGCAGAGAGTGTCAGCGGGCCAGGTTACGGGATGTTTTCCCATACAGCGTGCAGGAAAACGTGCAGGTTTTGGATATATGTTGGTGTCCAAGCCTTAAACTCAAGAACCTTAACCAAGAATATTGTGGAGATTCGAAGGTTTACACTGTGGACTGGAACTAGCAATTAAAAACATGCAAGTGTAGCCCATAAAAAGGATATCCCAGAGGTTTCCATATCCTAATTTTCAGTTTCATTGGAAGCCTACTTCATGTATGAAGATGTGGATTTGAGGTTTCCATGTTTTGATGTTGCTTGCATTTTCTTTTTCTGTACTCCAAGGGCTATAAACTACGACCTAAAACGGCCAAACACAAGTAAACGAGGCATGAAATGTGCAGCATGTTAAAAACTTCTCTGGTGGGGATTGCTTCCAGTTGTTCTGACATCACAAGAGATCATTAGATTAGAAATTGACAAATGGGGATTTGGCATCTGGGTTTAAGGCAATGAAAACTTTCAAGCGGCCCGCATGCTTGATCTCATGCTTGGCTGCCACAGATCAATCAGCACTAGCTGGATTGGGAGTGACACTGCAGTATTCATGTCCGTTCTTCTGGAAACTTTGTTAAATGCAAGAAAGTATTCATAGTAAGCTAGCATGTCTGATATACTACTATAGATGCCAAAATCTCTTATTATAAATAAGAAACGAGTTTTTATAACATATGTAATTTAATATAATTTATGATTGAATGTTCCATGTTATTATGAAAAGAAATGAATACTTTCATTCTGCAATGATGTATTAAATTCATCGAAAGTGACAGTAAAGACAAAATGTTACAAAATATATATATTTTTTAAATGCTGTTCTATTGAACGTTCTACTCAAAAAGGAAGCATTTCAGCAGCACTGTTCTCAACATTGATAATAAATGTTTTTTGAGACCAAACTATTTTTTGAAAAATCATGTGGCACTGAGGACTGTTGAGAATTCAGCTTTGCAATCACAGGAATAAACATTTATAATATATTAAAATAGAAGGCAATTATTTTCATTTGTAATAATATTTCACAATATTACAGTTTAACTGTATTTTTGGTTCAATAAATGGAACCTTTGTGAGCAAGACATAAATAAAAACATATCTTACTCACCCCCAAACGTTTGAACAGTAGTGCATATACAACACCACACATCAGCTGTATTATATGTAACACATTGCTATGTTGTTTAGCAACCTTAAAAGGCCTAGTTTTAGGCAAAAAAAACTATATTAATTGAATTGTTTATTGTGATAACTATAAATCTGATTGAACTGATTGAACACTCCTATTGGGATTACCATGTCATACCATGGGTCCTTATCTTAACACATGGCCTTATAGAATCGGTGAGTGTGTTTCCAACCAATATAATTCTTTGAAAAAAAAAAAAAAAGAACTGCAAAACTACTGTATCTATTTGGAATATATGTATTAGATCAAACAGAGATACTCATTTGAAATCCTGAATGCTTTACTCTTTGATGCGAAGACAAATCTAACAACAAATATAAGATGGCACACTGACATCAATAAAAGACACATCACTGTCAACCAAGCGCAGACATTAACATAAATTTCAATATATTAACAGCAGTCAATCAAAATTAGGGGGCTCAAGACAGTTGCTCATGGAGCCACTGGTTCTGGCTGTCCTCTGTGATGCGGACATCTATCCCTCAGTGAGCCATTAGCCATGGGCCTGTGACTGGCAAATATTCCTCCTCGTTCCTCACTGTCCTAATCACCCTACCCAGAATCCTCCTCAAAGGACAAACTTCCCTGATGCAAAACTCTAGTCATCCAAGACCTTACAGCAAAAAGTGATTTCACTTTACCAGGAGCACTTTGGCTGTAAAGGACATGTATTAAATTATATATGGGCATATATTAAATAAATATACAAATTATGTACATATAAATAATAAATAAAAATAATATAAAAAATTAAATAATAATAATTATTTACAGCTTACATAATACTAGTATTACCAGTAATAATAAATCAATATTAGATAGCAGTAATTATTATTATTATTATTATTATTATTATTATTAATTGCTTGCATTTACATTTAATGATTTTATTTATATATTTATTTCTTATACATGCATATATGAATAATACAATGCCCTTTACAGCCAGGTTGCTCCTGGTAAAAGTATAATAATAATAATAATAATAACTTAAATAATACTACTAATAATAATAAATATTAATACTGTTTAAATTACTATTATTATTATTATTATTATTATGAATAGCTTGTATT
>NW_015650027.1:863250-876492 GCF_001515625.1 Sinocyclocheilus rhinocerous | reverse complement strand
ATACAATGCCCTTTACAGTCAGCTTGCTCCTGGTAAAAGTATAATAATAATAATAATAATAATAATAATAACTTATCTATTTATAATTTACAGAAATTTATCATTTCTTTCCTGTTAAGACTGAAGCGGTCAATCTTAACAACTGATCCCAGCAACAGTGTGTACTGAAGGAAAAATAAAAAGGGATAGAGGAGAGAGCTCCTGTAATTCTGCGTTCCCCTGCAAAGTGAGTCTAATGACCAGAGACTGGCCGGCTGGTGGCAGAGAGCCAGCCTGAGGGGAGAAGGGTGGTCACTGCCGCCGTCTTCAACCTTAAGAACTGACAGAGCTGTCCAATCAGTCTGTAGCCATAGCTCAGTATCAGGATCACTGTCCTGACAGTCAGAAACACTACAGGCTTCCTCGTTAAGCAAGATACATGTCATTGTGTCCTTCAGGGGCGAGAGGCAAAGTCAGGGCCAAACAACAGCAATGACTAGAGTCAGAGCAGCACCTTATACCTATTCCTTAGAAGGGAGATAGTTTATAATACATAATGAATAAACCACACTCACTTAGGAACAGTGCTCTAAACTCAACATTTTATGAACAAATATCAATGGCACAGAATATGTACTGAATCCCTAACCCAAATCTGTACAACATAACTATGACAAATCCATGACCAAAGCGCCAATGGTTTCTTCTAGCAGTGTAAAGATACCATGCCAGCCAAGGTCAACTTTTATTGGGTCATCTTGGATTTGATTCATGTTTGTGTCCCTTTGAGCATGTATTAGTCATGGGAAGTAAAAAAAAATGCACTGTGCACACACCAATACTGATAAAACACACATTCCAGGAATCTCCCACCCCAAGTTCAAAGCCAATTATCTGTACCTTTACTCATAATTAAGAAAACTTGAAATCGCATCATATGACCCCTTTAAATATAAAAAACGGTCCTCCACAAAATGCGCTGGACACATCTGAATATTGACACATCCATTTTTGGCCAAACAAAGTAGTTTCGCTTTCACAACGAAACACAGCGTCACACACGGTGGCCTAGAAGTGAGCGGCGGCAGCCTAGAGTGAGCAGAGGCCGGGGGCTTGAGAACGGCGCAGCCAGCGGATTCGACGAAGGAGTGTCCGGAGGGCTTGCGGCAACCACATGTTTGGGTGGACATTTGGGCGGCTTTATGCAAATCTTCCCAGATCGTGACGTAGGTATGTGGGGGCGTGTTAGAACGAGCCGTTTTAGGTAGGCGTGGCTGACTCTTAACTTTTATAAAGAATATCTCTTTGGATTTGAGACTTTAGTCTTTGCAACTTTACAGATCTTCTTTATGCACCAAGAGCTTGTAACACTCCAAAGAGAAAGGAAAAATTGAAACCGCATTATATAGCCCTTTAAATCATTGTATTGGTCTAGAACAGTGGTTCTCAACCTTTTTTTCCACTGGGCCGCACTATGGTCCAAGTGCAAGTCTCACGAGCCACACGCATATCATTTACATATTACGTCACCAATACAAACCAACCGGATTCATAATATTATAGCGTAAATATTATGATATCTAATCGATTACATTCATTTAAATAAATAAATAATTCTACTCACCATTAATAAAACACCTGATGCTGTCGGGAGCTGACCAATTTTGTGAAATTCGGCTCGAAAGGAGTAACAGCACAATGAAGTTGCGATTGTAAATTGCAGTCTGTAAGACGTGCACGACGCGACATTGCAGCAATAGTGCATTCACAAATGTTGCCTATGTTGATCCAAATATGGAAAGCACTTTCGAATTTAATAATCCGAGGTTCTCTCCAGAGATGGTTTGCCACATTTCTTCAATTAAGGATGATTGCTGCGTAGTATGGGTGTTTCCTTTTGCCTGAACATCTTCAAGTGAGTGGCGGGGCAAACCGAAAGTTGATGCCGAACTGAAGCTGAAGTCCAGCACTCTCCTACCTTCACTGCGACTATTCTTGTTTGTATGTGTTCCTTCGCTGGCATTTTCCACATTTAGTTTTTCTCCCTTAATAACAAATTTGTCCATTCTGATTCTCAATTTTACCGAACTAATGGCTGCTGATGATTTGAATTGAATTCTGCCAAAGTGCGCGCTTGTAAGTGTTCGCTAAATGCGTAACGTTAATTGTGGACACGGTGAGTTTGTCTTTACTATACACGTTAGATGTGATCCATAATCCTGTCAGATTGTCCATCCTTTGAGTGTGAGTGTAACGTTATAGGTCGGCCGATCTGGTTTCGTGGTTAAAGTTAACCTTTTCGACATGTTTCCCTGTTGTCGTTGCTCAGCAATAGCATGGACGCGATGTTGTCTGGGGGTTTGGCAAAAGGAGAGTGGGACGGTGGGCGGTGCGCGGGGTAGTGACTGAAGGCGGTGACCGTGTAGTTCTGACGTCAACTTTTTACGGAAGTCACAACGGTTCGTGAAAAATCACAGCTACTTTATGCAGGCTGTGTGCATTTTACTGTGGACTGACTGTTTTGAAACTTATATGGTAGTTACATAGCACCTAGACCTCAGTTATCATGAAAAAGCCAGGAAATGTCAGTTTTGACAATATGGGACCTTTAAATTAATGTAAAAACTAAAATGAATTGTAAAACTGAAAGTTTTTTTTTTTTTTTTATTGTGTTCAGCATGGTGGGTCACATTTGAATTCGTGACGGGCCGCATGTTGAGAACCACTGGTCTAGATAGGATAAAAGCGCCTGATGGTAAAGAGCGCTGTGCCAGATCAGGGCGCTACAGAGGGGTTCCAGAGGAGAGGTTCAAAGCATGGTGTAAATCTCACAGTTAATATATTGGAGCAGACTCAACTAGGGCACACAACTACAAAGTTCAAAGAGAGGTTAACTCTTCATCACACATGTGAGCTGCTCAATGTACAGCACAGGTAATGTGCAAACAATCCCAACAGAGACCATCACCATATATACTCGCTTTTAACAAATTTGTATGGAAAATGTGAAAGCATTAACAAACTAGCTAGAATATATGAACAAAACAGATGTGGCCACTGAATGTGGATTCTGTGCATGCCTGCTAGTATTTTTTAAAATTAATTATTATTAATAATATTATCACAAAAATACAACATTTAATATAAAATTTAAATATAATTAATATAATACATTTTATCCACCTTATTTGGCAACTAAAATTAGCTTTTTATTAATTTGTGCAAGACTTCCAAATCATTAGCTGCTTTAGGTGAATAACTTGAAGCATAAACTGCAGTAAACTGTAAAAGTGTGTGAGTCCTGCACATGACATGATGCAGACAATTAAGGAATATATTTGTGGCCACAAATTAAGAACTTGTTTCCTTTTTCCTTTTATCCAATTCCCTCGTTTTAGGTAAATTGGTGCCATAAATTAAGAACTTGTTTTTTAAATTGTTGAAACAAGTTCTTTATTTATGGCCACAATTTATCTAAAACAAGGGAACTGGAGCACAATGGAGCCCCACACAAAGTGAGAGCATTATAAATAATTAAAGGGATCATATGTTTTTAGCAACCTCATATGACCCCTTTAAAATAACAAATACCAGTTAGCAATATCAAGCAGCATAACAGACTGTTTTTGTACAGCTAAAATAACTGAAAGGGAATGAGATTAGAAGCCTTGCACATCCAAGCGCTCTCATTCTTATGTTAAAAATGAGATGGATACACTAATGTATTACTTACAGTAACTTCACTCTACACTCTTGCACACAAGTAAATTTCTGTGAAGACAATTTTTTCCTATTTCTTTAAAAGAACAACCAAGGCCTCAGCCAAAAAAGGCCTTATTATAGAAAGAACCAAATGAAAATGTCAAGGGGTCAGTGTTTATCCCAGTATTCCTCAAGGCACAACCCCACCAACTCAACAGGCTAAGGTCCCTTCATTTAAACGAAGAGCACCAGGTCGCTGAGAGCCGCGCAGCTCATCCCGCAGGCTCATTACCGCATACAGACTGCCGGCACTGCCTGTCATTCCTCTGGAGCAGTAAGGCGAAAGAAAGGAAAGGAGACGGCTAGCGGGGACGTTGGGACAGAAGGAAGGGAGCAAGTAACGGATGATGTTTTATGTCTGAACAAGCTGAAGAGTGGGGAGACAGATAGCAGACGGTGCAAATGAAGCTGCTGGTTTAATTGACTAGTGATGTACAAAGTGCACTGTGGAGATGAACTTTTAAAAGGGAATGATGTGTTGGAAAAAGAAACACTCTGGTGTAGTTACACATTTCCAAACACACATACACCCAAAAACATATCTACACTACCACTCAAAAGTTTGGGATCAGTTGTTTTGTTTTCTTTTTGTTTTTTTTGTTTTTTTCAAAACAAATATACTTTTATTCAGCAAGGACGCATTAAATTGTAAAATAAATAAATTAAATTAAATAAAAAATATTGTTATACTTCTAATGTTATAAAAGATGAAATCTTTTTTTTAAAAAGTATCAGTTTCGACAAAAAATTAAGCAGCACAACTGTCAACACTGATACTAATAAAAAGGTTTCTTGAGCAGCAAGTCAGCATATTAGAATGATTTCTGAAGGATCATGTGACACTGAAGACTGGAGTAATGGCTGCTAAAAAACAGCTTTGCCATTACAGTAATAAATGACATTTTAAAACAGAAAACAATTATATTAAAATGCAATAATATTTCACAATATTGCTGTTTTTACTGCATTTTTTGAACATAAGAGATTTCTTTTAAAAACCATTAAAAAGTCTAAAACGCTTAAAAACCAAAACTTTTTTGTAGTGTACAATGCACAAAAGTCAGTCAGATCTATGTATATTTACAACTGCACAATGAAACTATTCAGTAAGAGTGTATAGAGGCAAGTACCAAAAAAAAAAAGGAAACTTTAAGGGTCTGACAAATGGTGAAAAACTGGCATAAGATCTAAATTATTTAAATATCTGATTTTTTTTATATGTGGACAATTTTTTTATAAGTGGATAAGGTAAAATATTATTAGAAATTTAAATAAAAAAGTATTATATGCCCCTTTTAACTAACTACTTTTAAAGTGTACCTGTGGATATTTGTTTGACCATTGATATGATACCATACACCACCACACTTCGAGTTTGTTAAATGTGAAATAATGCTTTCATACAAATGTAACCACTTGATATTTCTTTGTGGAGTGTCTGAGCATTTCACACAAGTTAGCATATCCATTTCTCCACTTAAGGGAACATTTAAGAATGCAATTTTATAAGTGTAATTTATTTCAACTAGCACCCTGCTTCTACAAATACTTGGCTGTGACTACCACGACAGGAAACAAAGTTCAAACTGTCTGGCACTCCCTGGCGTGGCAGCTGATGTTGTACTGCCAATGTGGAGATCTCAAATCTTCCACTTTCATTTTAGAATGGAGGTTGAAATGGATCCACTTGTGGAGTGCCTTGGATGTCAAGTTTGACACATCATGCTTTGCTGAGAACTACTGAGGCAGACCTGGCAACCCATCTGAGCTGCGCTGAGGGATGCGGAGAGCTGTAATGAAAACCGCCATCAGTGTACGCCATAAACGGCCACTTCAGAGCGGTTCTGGGCAGCTCTCCAGTCAGAACCAAAAGTCAACAAACACGAGTCTAGCTAGATGGAGAGAGAGACAATCCCAGATCTAGTCTTTATTTGGGTTGGATGAGAACACATCGGACTGGTTTGGTTTGAAGGACGGTGAGAAATATTTGTTTTTAATTAGAGACAGTCAAACAAGGTCCAGATACCATTTAAAACCCGCAAGAGTAACACATTCCAGACCGGCACCATTTCCTTTGCTCCTTTTCTGCGTACCTTGCATGACAGTTGCTATTTTCACTCTTAGTGGAGTTTACTGATAAAACATTTTCAAATTTCAAGTTGCAATTGCACTAAGACTGTACAGGAGCTTGATGTGACCTCAAACAAATGCAGTTTTCATCTCTACACCAAAGCCAATAACTCCTCAGCAACTCTCAGAAGAACAACATCTGCTGTACTGCTCACTGCTCTGCTCTGTATTTAAAAAAGGGAAATGTCATACCAGTAGGACACATCGAGGGGCTTGAAGAAGCGTTGTTTAATTAGGTCTGTAAAGAAGGCCTCAGTCTCCCTGCATGCTTTGCCATTTCCTATTACAATTGTTTGGCAGCTGTGGGGGAAAAAAATTAAGTTACTCAAATATATACACAATATAGGTAAAAAGTTTGAAATAATTAAGATGTTTAAAGAGCTTTTTAAAGAAGTCTCTTATGCTCACCAAGGCTGCATTTACTTCAACTGAAAAAAACAAACAAACAGTAAAAACAGTAACATTGTAGAATATTATTACAATGTAAAATAACTGTTTTCCACTTGAAATATATTTTAAAATGTAATTTATTCCTGTGATGGCAAAGCAGAAATATCAGGAACTGTTACTCCATTCTTCAGTGCTTTTTCAGGATTCAGCATTTATTTGAAATAGAAAACTTTTGTAACATTATGAATGGCTTTACTGTTACTTTTGATAAATTTGGCTAAATAAATGTATTATTTCATTATTTTTTTAAACGTTCTTACCCCAAACTTTTGAATCGTATCCCCAAAAATATTAAGAAGCAGAAAATACTGGTAGCTAAAACAGCTGAAATTTAGTTTTGCCATCACAAGAATAAATTACAATTTTAAATATATTCAAATATAAAAGAGTTATTTTAAATTATAATAATATTTCACAATATTGCTGTTTTTACTGTATTTTGATTCAATAAATGCAGCCTTAAGCATAAAAAACTGTTATCGTTGTGGTTGCAATACCTGTGTTTGAACATAAGATGGCGCAGTTTTTCTGCTTCTTTGTGTTTAGCAGGACCATGGAGGTACACCACATCTGTGTGCAGAATCTGACCTGAGGAAAGAAAAAAAGGAAGAAGATATGTCAGGACAGCAGAGGACGTATGCGACAATATTTTATCTGGGCATCAACTTAACAATACATTAGCATCATGAAGATACTGTGGACCCCCATTTTTTTCCTCTTTGATTTTTCTGCACTCATCACCTTGTTCCCCTCTCCTCTCAGACAATACGGCTGCCGTTTTCTGTCAGCCTGAGAGAGGCAGTCTAATTGCAATAGACACCTCAAGAGCCCGGCAGGTCATGTGACTCCACACCCACAGACCTGTCACAGTCAAACTGGGTCTGCATGTGGTGCTGCTGCGGGGCAGAGGGCAAAACATGGCAATGCCACCTGACACACACCCGCCAGGCCGATCAGTCGCCTGGACGCAGGGCACACACAGGGCACAGCATGCCGCTCCTCCCACCGAGAGGCCACAACGGGCATTCTCATCACACCTGTCAATCAGACACTCTCCTTCATCAACTTTAAAAATATAGAAACTAAAAATAATTACAATTAACAGGCAAAAGTTATTTAACACTATGTTAGTCTACTTCAACATTAGTCTATATTTGGTTGATTACAAAATTTGAAAAAAAATCAAATTTACCATAATTATCCATTACTATAAGACACTTTCATTAGTTGACAGCCAAAAGAAAAACTAGAAAAATACCAAATTATTAAATAGTTATACAGTATTATAATGAAAAGTACTGTTACAATATTACATTAAAACATTAAGACAAAAAAAAGCTACTTTTATCTTTTTATCTTCCTTTTCGATTTATATTTTTAGTTATATGTCTATAGTTTTAAGTTTTAGTTATTGAGATTTAAATAAATAATAAAAGAATAAATAAGCTTTCCATTGATGTATGGTTTTTTAGGATAGGACTTTTTTGGCCGAGATACAACTATTTGAAAATCTAGAATCTGAGGGTGCAAAAAATCCTTAGCAATGCATATTACTAATCACAAATTAAGTTTTGATATATTTACAGTAGGAAATTTACAAAATATCTTCATGGAACATGATCTTTACTTAATATTCTAATGATTTTTGGCATAAAAGAAAAATCAATAATTTTGACCCATGCAATGTATTGTTGGCTATTGCTACAAATATACCCGTGCTACTTATGACTGGTTTTGTGCTCCAGGGTCACAGTTTTAGATGTGGATATAGACATATATTTAGCATTTATTCAAAGTGGATTCCACATTTATTCTGGTTCTCTTACTGGTGGGGGACAGGATTGCTATTTTGCAGCCGTGGTGAAACCCTGGGTCCACTCCCATGATGACTCTCCCACGCACCGGACACATCAGAAGGCGCTGACGTAGATTCCGAACAAACATGGCGATGGACTCTTTTTCTGCACTAGCAGTCAACTTAGTCCTGGGACAGGAAGAATAAGAATGTTATAAAAAGAAGATATGGAAAAAGAAGCTTAACTATCCGGCAAGAACAAACCTGTAGCCTCGACTGAGAAAGGGCAGAATGAATCTCCTGTAGGAATCTTCAACAGCATTCTTCAAAATCGTCATCAATTCTGGCCGTGCGAATCCCTGTGGCCTCCACCTGTAAGTCATACAGCAGAAGGAGTCCATCAGTTTAGTCCATCAGAGTCCATCCTCATACACTGTGTTCCAAGTTATTATGCAAGTGACATATCAGCAGGATTTCAGTAAAATAAAAATTCAGATGGTAGCTTTTCAAAGAAAGTGTGTTTGTTTTATTTCTCATATCTATACATTTAGATAACTGCTTTACCTGTACCTCTACAGTGTAGAGCCTGCCAAAAAAAGCCACTAATATGTGCGTTCGAAATCTGAGATTGTGAGTGTATAATAACTACATGGAAATAATTAGCTCTAAGTTTAAATGTTTAAGTAATGAAGGGGACAACTAATTTTCTTTTTGAAAACAGGGTGCTTTTCATTTTTATTTCATTTAATGAAAACTCAATTCTGGCACAATAACTAGGAAGTTCAAAGTTTATAATAATTGATAATGGATTTTTTTATGTTTTTTAAAGATGCATAAGGACATGCTCACCAAGGCTGCATTTATTTAGTTAAAAAAAGTGAAAATGGTAATTTGTGAAATATTAACTGTAATTTATTTCTGTGATGGCAAAGCCATGCCAAAAACATGCAGCCTTGGTGAAAAAAAAAATCTTTGCAACGGAAAAACTTTTGACCTATAGTGTAAAAATGTACAATTAATAATTAAAACATATGAAAATAGTAAATAAGTAAAATTAATTTCCTCTCAAATTAAATTAATTATAATATGTTGCATTACAATTAAAATGCAAAGTATATTTGGTAACCCTATAGAATAGGGACCAATTCCCACTATTAACTAGTTGCTTATTAGCATGCATATTATTAACATATTGGCTGTTTATTAGAACTTATAAAGCACATATTCTGCATGACCATATTCTACATCCCTAATCCTACCCAATACCTAAATTTAACTACTTTACTAACTATTAATAAGCAGCCAATTAGGAGTTTATTGAGGCAAAAGTCATAGTTAATGGTTTGTTAATGGCGAGAATTGGACCTGAAAGTGTGACCATATATTTTTATAATGTGCGTGTAGTATGTTTATGTTTATTATATTTAATGTAACTTGCAAATAGAGCTTTGAGCAATTTTGGGTCGACTATACAATACGATAATTTATATATGGAGATAACTGGTTTAATATTCACTAAATAAAATAGAAATTTTTCTTATTTACAATTTTAAAACGTATTTTTTATACATTGTTTATCAAAAACATACCTTTTTTAAGAAATGGTTTCTGGGACATTGTGGAAAGAGCTACATCAATATCAAAACCTGTGGTTATAAAAGTTATTTGCCAACCCATTGCCCATTAAACCTGCAACAGCACTGGACCAGACCACGAGGGAGAGAGGAAGAAGATGAGGTGTGGTGCGTGTGTGGGCATTGTGGGTTTGTGCTGACCTGACGTTGACACACCACCTACAGAAGTCATTCTTCACCCTGTCGGGGATGTTGACCTTCACTGTCAGAATCTTCAGATTCTCCCCACGGTTAATGGCTAACGTCTGAAACAAGAGAGTAACCTGTAGAGACAGCCGACACAAGGCGAGGCACGGTAGCGCACCGTCAGTCCCACCCCCTCCTGTTCTCTCCTAAAACTAGTCAGTGCACACCAAGACGCACTTGTGTCGCACCGAAAAGCTCCGTGCCTCTCTCTTTTCCCTTACTGGCCCTCGAAGGGAAAGTGACATCCTGTGAAGCAAATAGTTTTAAGTATCTGACCTTTTCTGAGGAAAATCTTTTGAAAGGAAACAAGAGGGAAAAGATGACCCATCAATCTGGACTCCAAGCGGAAGAACCGAGCTGACAAATGCCACCAACCCCCTACACAAAACACACACCCCACCAGAGCAGGCAACCACCCCCTCTGCACCGCTCAACAGCTAATGGCCTGATCAAGACGTGAATTAATGCAGCCAGAAATATGATGAAAATTCAACACCCTAAGGCAGCTGTTTACTTGGGTTTTCTCATGCGATGTTTATCGCATTTGAAGTTTTGCATGAGATGAGGGAAATGTCAAAACAAATATCAAACTTTTCTCCGTTCCCTGTGTCATTTCAAACTTGGCCTTGTGTAGTTAATGCATATCTATTAATGCATATATTAGACTGGTCTGAATCATGCCATGAGTAAAGTTACAATTGAGAAGAAACAAATATATTCTAAAAATACATGCGAGCATAGCTTTGTAGATTAATGGAGGACAAATTTCTACCAATAAACAGGTGTCAAAAACAGGCCTCACAAATCTAAAAAAATTCACACAGCCAGTATTACAATTATGATTGTCACATACAGCAAACAAAAGGCCGATAAATTGAAAAAAAAAAGTGTCATATTTCAGACTCAACAGTCCAGGACATGACATTTTAAAAACATAGGAGGGGGAAAAGTTTAGTCTAAATATTCAACATATCATATTCCTCAATAACAATGAAATCATAATTGGAAAAATATGAGGAATGTAAGCAACAGAAATTAATATTATTTTAAAGACTGAGCTATTCTGATTCAATATTTTTTCTCCAAATAAAGTCAACGGCATTGCCATAGAACAGAGCAATAGAGGATGGCCTCTACAAAAACAGAAAGAATGGGTGAACTTTTCACTTCCTATTTTTGCATGTACAGAAAAACAAACATACACAACATGGGGCTCAGAATACACCAACGATCATTCTCCATACAAAATAAATATGAACTCTTTCTTTAGCAAGGGCAGCTTTGTTTTACAAAACCATTTGATGTTTAGCACTGGTTATATTGTAGTCAATCTGTCATAAGCTCAAGCAGAAAGCAAGACCACATTCTATTTGTTACTAATTGCCAATTTGTAGATTTTTCAGCTGCACTTTTAGTGAGCGTGCTAGAGGAAGAAAAAAATCTATTCAATTTGTATTTGTCTTTTAATGAACTTAAAAAAATTAATTAGTCTGGTGCATTTTGACTCTAGAAATTTATGTTTACAGCATGGATAAGACTTCGATGAAATAATTGGGAAAATAACAACACTCATTTTCATCAATATAAATAAAACTTTGAGTTTTCTTTTTTATATTTTACAAAATGCCATATATCACCCAGAAAAAGCCTCTGAAAGCTTACAAACGTAGGCTTCTTATTTCTAAATGTTCGAAAATAAAGTAAAGTGGCCACAGAAGTAAAATAAATAAATAAATAATAAAGAAACAAAAAATAGAATATCATTTGGCTATGGTGAGATGTACAGAAGTGCATAGAATGGAAAAGTTTAATAAATATTTTTTTTCTAAATTGTTTATTAAAATATAGATAAAACAAATACTTGAAGCAAAATTATTTTCAACCAAAATTAAGCAAAATATAAATATACATCAATATACAATGCATTTAAACATCACTTTCAAGTTATACTTATTCAACATGCTTCTGTCTTTAGTCTTTTCATGGTTCATCTACCAAAATGCCATGCAAAATAATATTTTACAACAGTCAATTACACTGCTAGTGTAAACAGTTTGATCATTAACTTGGGGAAAAAATTTGTAAATTCTGCCTAATTTACAGATTAAGCATCAATGTAACCTCTGGAGTCACTAAAACCAAAAAAAACTTTCACCAACCGCTTCACCCTTATGATATGAACATATGGAACCCACACACACACACATCTGTCCCTAATACACTCTCACAAGTAATGTGTTAAATTAAACAAGCAAGTATGTGTGCATACACATGTCTCCTGTCAAAATACATTCCACGCTCTTCCACGAAAAGGTTCATTTTAGCCGGAGTGTGACAGCTCACAGGTCACGGCAAACTCAAATTAACACTCACTGACAATCCACGTCAGCAGATTAACAACGGGTAAACTGTATGCTTCACAGGAGATCTCGCCGCCACTCATTCCCTCACTCATACGGCCCGTCTTTTGCTCTTTGTCTCTTTCCCTCTCACCCTCGCGCCCCTATCCCCCTCCTTTCTCACAGAGCCCATGAGCGGCTGTCATCATGAAGCTGTGTCTGTCAATCCTAGCCTCTAATCCACAGGCACGTGGACGGGGACGTGTCACATATGTTAAGAGGGGGAGATCGGGAATGACTGGGGGACAGGGAACGGGGTGAGAGAGATGAATAGAGGGAGAAAAGGATGACAGAGTCACTGTGACGTGGCCCACAACCAACTCTGAGTAAGCGGGTACCCGTGAAGTGAGAGAGGGGGGAAGGGGACACCATTGACACAAACACATACAGTTAAACAGCACTGACAGAAGAGCTTTGAAGAGTGGCACAAGGACCTGTGTATACGGCACAACACTGTCAGTGTGTGTGTGTGTGTGTGTGTGTGGCCTGGTGGACTGTGTCCGAGTGTGTACTAGAGGTCGACCGATTCATCGGTTTTGCCGATTAATCGGCACCGATAGTTGATTGGCGGAACTATCGGTTATCGGCAAAAATCAATGCCGATAGTTTTCCGGGTTGCGTCTGTTGCTGGAGTGGCTGAGAAGGGTCCGCTGCCATTATACAGTACGAGAGCGGCCTCTAGAGGCGGAAATCACTAACAGCACGTGTTGTTTGTTTTGACACGTGACACTGCGCGCTGCACAGAGCGGGAAACTTCAAACGTGCATTTAAATGCAGCCGACAGAAAATCCTGCCGCGGAACAGAGCGCCATTCACGTAGTATTCCATTAAATTACATTATATTTGTCCCAAATCATTGTTAATGTACGTAACGACTTCACCCTAGGCTATAAACTATGTATTGTGC
>NW_015650027.1:811130-863062 GCF_001515625.1 Sinocyclocheilus rhinocerous | reverse complement strand
TATGTTTATTCATTTACAAAGTATGGTTCAACTGCTACTGCTTTTTTAAAAATAGTAAAGCTCTGTTTTAGTTTTCGTTTACCATTTTAAAAACTATCGGTTGATTAATCGGTATCGGCCAGTGTGGTCCAACCTAGCTATCGGTATCGGTAAAATCCACTATCGGTCGACCTCTAGTGTGTACATATACACTAGCTGTCAAAGGTTTGGACACACCCACTCATTGTTTATTAGGACTATTTTACAATAATACAACAGTCATCAAAATTAAATAACACAAGAGTGGGAATTACGTACTGATTAAAAATGTTCAATAAATCAAAAATTCCACTTCTTCATGAGGTGCATCCTGTGATGCTTTTTACACAGTATTGAAGATGTTCACATCTATGCTGGACACTTGTTAGCTCCTATCTATTACAGGTTTTGTTTTTCAAAGAATTTCATATGCAGGCACAATTCAGTTTATATTCGTCTTCACAACTCGCACAAGCTTTAAGGATTTTCCCTTTAAAAGGTTTTTTAAGATTATTAGAAATATAACTTTAGACAAGGTTGTTCAAAATATTTGACTGGTAGTTAATGCATAACAAGTAGTCATGGCATTTCAAGATTAGATGTAAAACTTAAACTTAAAAAAATAAAAAGCTTTTATAAATATATAAAATAAAATAAAAAACTACTAAGAAAGCACGGAACCAAATACTGTAACAAACTAAAACTAAAATGAAATATAAAAATATAAAATAAAAGCTAATTCAATATTAATAATTATAATAAAAATAATATAAATAACACTGATATTATTATCTGACCTAGAAGAGCGCTGGGACCCGGAAACAGTGACATGTGACGTCAGGTTTACCAAACAGGTAAGAATTTAAATCACACTCATAATTTCCCAGACCCACTACACCTTCTTATCCCAATAATTTGCTGTTCTCTCTTCACTATTTATATTAATAAAAAAAGACAAACTAAAAAAAAGAAAACTTTTTATTTAGAACAGAAATTGTAATTTTAATGCAGATGAATGAAATACCAGTTTCAACTGTTTCTCATGGTGGAAGAGGCTTTTGTGGAATTTGCAATATCAGAGAGCAAGAAAGCAATATCAGTGCATATGATATTTCAATCTTCCAATTTAAAAAAACAAAAAAAGTTTAGAGATCTGAAAGTGCCCTGTCTGTAGAGTGAATCTCATAAGACACGAGACAAAGAGGTGACCATACCTGATGGTGCTGGATGCGCTGAACATCACAGGTGAAGTCAATATACAGGCTGAACTTGGCGATGTCCTTTGGTTTGCTCTTCTGAGTGCCCTGCTGTGGCTGCTGCTCTTTCAGGGCTGTTTTAGACACTGACGAGTGAATGGTCACCGAACTCCTGTCACACCTGAGAATGAACATACATGCAGAGTCAAACACACACTTATAATTACTGACTAATTAAGGACTGACAGGCTAGAAAGATCCACATAATGCCAGCAGAGCAAAACAAACAGATTAACAGATAATAGAAAGATGATAATTAAGAGGGACTGGATAGCAGGAGAAAAAGAGTGAATTTGCTCAAATGATCGGTGTCTCACAGTGACTGTACATAGGTGAGAGTCTCTTTGTCCTTTGCAATCATATCTGCCAGGATCTCCTGCACACCTGTGGCCACCTCATCCAGGGTCGACAGCCCTACAGACAGCAAACGAAACAGCTGAAATGTCACATAACAACATTCAGTCATCAGTGGCCCTGCATTAACTTGTGAGAACTGCTTTTTTTTTTTTGATGGAAAGTTTGGAATAGTTGCAAATTTTTACTTTTTTTAGAAGTAGATCATATTTGAACCTCATGCACAAGAATGCGCATAAATGAGAGAAATGCTTAGAAAAACATGTCACAATACTGTTTATGTCACTGCCTTAATTTATAAACCCATAAGCATAAGCAGACAACAACACAAAAAAAACAAAAGTACTTTGCTGCCCTCTATTGACTCAATGTCTTTTATCAACCTTTTATTGTATTTAGTAATTAAGGCTGCAAAGACACAAAATGTAAAATGCACATTAAACAATACATGGAAGTGATGATATTGGGACAATTAATCAGTTTCAAAAAGCATCAATAATGTTACACCTCAAAGGACACTGAGTTGTGAATGCTGCTGTGCTGCTGAAAACAGCCAAAACCTGGTTATTTTAGGTAATTTAGAAATCTTGGCCAGGACTTGTCCCCAGAAAATGGCACATCTGGTTGTACCTTACTGTACAAGCACTATTACAACAGGCTGGTTGCTGTAAGTATGCAGAGCACTGATAGATACCTTTAGTGTTGGGCTGGATCGAGGATTGCAGGTCCAGTTTCTGAGGTTCCTGAAGTAGAGCCAGTGCAACAGGTTCCAGTCCTAGCTCCTTAGCTCGTCGGGCCTTGGACAACTTACTGCCCTTTTTATAGGGAGCATACTAAAGAAAAAAAATATTATAATATACATACAGTATATGAGTATAAGTTATTATTAGGTCACTCACAGTCAAAAACTCACCAAAGGGTCAAAGTTTCACATTAATAAGTAAGCTGAAAAGCTTGTTGTGCTCTGTTCTTACCACATGGTCCATTTCATCAGCCGTTGTGCAGTCCTTTAGAGCCATTTCCAGCTCTGAAGTAAGAACCCCCTCCTTCTTTAGTGTCTGAGAAACAGATCTGCTCTTCTTTGCCACTGACCTAAGAAATGTGAATAAAATTAACTCTGTGTACTTGACTTGTGTTATTAGAGTTTTGATCCTGTTTGCTTTTCACTTTTCTTTCACGTTAGGAAAAATTAGGAAAAACTGATGTCTATTTAATTGTCAAGTTACACTACTGTACAAAAGTTGGTAAGAATTTGTAATGTTTTTGAAAGAAGTCTCTTATGCTCACCAAGGCTGCATTTAGTTGATCAAAAATACAATAAAAACAGTAATAATTTTCTAATACATTTAAAAAAATGCAATTAAGTCCTGTCATGGCAAAGCTGAATTTTCAAACGCCTTTACTCCTGTCTTCAGTGTCAATGCTGAACACAGTTGTGCTGCATTACATTTTTGTGGAAACAATTTGTGATACATTTTGAACATGTACTTTTTTTTTTTTTTTTTAGAAATTTCAAAATATTTTGAGAAAAAAAACACTTTTCAACTGTAGTGTACATAAATAAAATGTTATTTAGTCAAATTAATCAAGAGAGAACATTTGTAAACTTTGTCATTTAATCCAACTCCTTACAGAATCACAAGGCAATTACATGGAGAACATTACAAGACTTGATCTCTGCTGCCATCTACAGGTCCCGTTTGGTTATAGCAGCCTAATCAAGGTAATTCAAGCTAAATAATAGCCACATTGAAATATCAGAATACTTTTTGTGCCACTGGAGACATTCATCTACTAAAAGCATTTTGAATTAATTGCGAGAAACCAGTCAGGACGTACAAATAAAATAAATTCAAATTGTTTCTGTAAAATGGTTAAATAAAGGTTTTATCCAACAACCATAAAAACCAATACACTTACCGTTTCCTTGAATATAAATATAGATTTAAATATTAAACTATATCAACTAAAGCATGTTACTTAAAATATAAAGTTAGTGCTAAATAGTAGATCAGTTTGAAATTGAATAAAAAATTATTTCCTTTCTTATCTCCTTTTTTGTTGTTGTGCCCTTCCAGTGTCTTACCGTAACTCTTCAAGAGTCAGCTGCACATCTCGAACAGCATCGGCATCCATATGGTTGATCAGCTCCTTTCTATAGCGCACCATAAAGGGAATAGTGTTCTCCTCCTGGAAGAGCTGTACAATGTTTGCACACACCCACTGCTCCACACCAGACTTCTCAGCAAGAACCTACATGGGATATTAGAATGTGTCCTGTTTAATTTGTTTTCTAAGCTAAAATAATGACTATCATACATTTTTACCATGATTTACCAAAGACACATGTCATTCTTTCTGTGTAACAATAGTTCACATACCAAAAATATTGTTGAATTAAAAACTTTACCAATTTAATTCTTTACCAATCGCTAGGTTTTAAAGTTCTGAAGTTATTTGAAACAGTAAAGTAGACACTTTACTATGCTTTCAATGGATATAAAATTACTTAAATTTAATTAGATGTGGACAATAAAATGAGACATCTCATCTTTGACCCATATATACTTATATTTCCCTGTGGAATACTGCAATTGACCATTCAGCATCAAGTATATCAGAAAGCACTAAAATAATTTACAATAGCAAATAATAATACATTTAACAATGCAACAGATCTTCATTGTGATCTTCAGAATGTTACCAACAATTTCACAGAGTCAAAAACTAAGTCAATCCCTATCTCAGAAAGTAATAACCCACCTGAATGGGATCCCAATTCATCTGTAAGTCCTCCACACAGGAATTGCCCAATTTGAGTTTTATCGGTCTTCCCTGGGCTGAGTTTGTGGTCTTCTGCTTCTTCTGAGCAGGTTCATCAAAGGTGAAGCTGTCATCTGGCTCCTCTTTTTTCACCTTGGGGAAATGTTGACTGGATGATGGACACTCATCAGGCATATCTCCTGCATTATTACTGCTCAAGTTAATGGACAACCTCTAAAATGAAACAAAAGGTTAAAATTAAATAAATGATTTGAGTACACAATGTTTGTGTTGGATAAATATATTTTAACTGTTGACGTCAATCAGGGTGGATCACATATAGCGGAAGTCGTGGCCTAATGGTTAGAGAGTCGGACTCGTAACCCAAAGGTTGCGGGTTCGAGTCTTGTACCGGCAGGGATTGTGGGTGGGGGGAGTGAATGTACAGCGCTCTCTCCCACCTTCAATACCACGACTGAGGTGCCCTTGAGCAAGGCACCGAACCCCCAACTGCTCCCCGGGCGCCGCAGCAAAAAATGGCTGCCCACTGCTCCGGGTGTGTGTGTGTTCACTGCTGTGTGTGTGCACTTTGGATGGGATAAATGCAGAGCACTAATTCCGAGTATGGGTCACCATACTTGGCCACATGTCACGTCACTTTATATTTAATAAGTAGTCATTTAGAAAAGCAACTTGCAGTACACTTATTACAGGGTAATTAGTTACTGTTGCTGATTTCAATTACTTGCCAAAAACTATATAGATGTAGAATTGTGAATAAGTAAGAAAAACTGTATACCACAGTGAAAATCAAAGCACAAGCATTATGACTTGCCTCTTCTTTGACTGCCACATGCTGCTGTAACTCAGGCTTCGGTAGAACCGCATCCTCAGTTTGTTGCTTTGTATTAGTCTTCTCCTTCTTCACTTTGGGAACCCGTGCAGCTCTGGGCTTCCTCACTGCTTTAGGTTTTGGCTCTTTAAGTTTGGCCACCCTCTTGGTCACTTTTTTCTTTTCGCCGGTTTCATCTGTCCCCCTCTGACGCCTTCCTTTAGTTTTGCCTTCATTTGAATTTGGTAACCATTCTTCTAACTCCTCACTGTCACCTTTTTGTTGGCCTGTCCTGTAACAAGAAACCAGTATTATTTCATCCAGCATTCATGAAGAATAAGAAATCAAAGCTACTATTGTGGACTTTTTTACGCAATAAAAATTGTTAATTGTATTACAACGTCGACTGCTTAGAAACGTTCTGTGCTTAAAGAGCAGTTTGACACACCAGTTATAATTCATGAGGATGTTCAACACTGTTAATCTTCGGCAGAAACAGCCTAGAGTCCGTTTTACTATACACAATGTTGTATCTTAGCCTTGGAGGATAATCTGAAATAATAAAAAAAAACTGTGTTGGCCTGAGCAAACAAAGCAAAACAACTCACATGTCATCAGATTCATCATCTGTCGCTGGTTCTGTATACACCTTTGCTGTTCTTGTTCTTCGAAGCATCTTTGTGTGGGAAAAACAACGAATGAAAACAAACTAAATGAAATAAACAAGTAACTTAAGGATGCCTGGGATAATAAAAAGAAACTTGGAAGTGAATATCTTTTCAACTCATTATTTTATCTTATTATCAGTATATCTAAGCTATACAAAAGGCGCTAGTACGTGAGCATAAACAGAATAAGCTTCTCATAACGACTTTCAGACAAACTGAAATGAAAACCTGTCCGTCAGCTGTCACGTTAAATATATGAAAAGTATTCATGGCAATGGAAAAGCATGTTTAACTCTATTGTGGTGAATGTTAAATCAAATGTCATCAATCAAAACTGTAGAATCAGAAAGTCATTTTGAATTTAGCGCGCGACCACGAACGTGTAATTTGCTGTCTGAGCTGTTGCTTCTGCAAATGATCAGTGATTAAACCAGAGATGTTCACCTACATTAGCTGATTATTTACAAAACTGTTCAAACTTACAGTGTTCCTCTGACAGGCATTAAACCATAACCCGTTTCCTTAGCGACGTCAGCAGCAGGAAGTGATGTAACTAAAGTCCTCAAAATCTTAAAATATATAATAAAAGTTCAGCTTGATGTTTTTTCGCAAATGTTTCCGCAGAAACGGGAGCTGTCCATGCCCAGTCCATGTTCTTTGCTCTTTATCCACTTCCGTGATTTGCACGGTTTGTTTTTCAATTATTGCCAAAGTTGTGTAGAGTAAATAGTTAAGAGTGCTCCGTGCTCTTTAAAATTAGGCGAAGAAAAAATCAGTCTGCAGGAAGACTGCAACAATCTGGTCAGAAACCTAAGGATTTAAACGTGCATGCAAGGCAAGTCACATGTGTTGTATTTGACTTTTTTTTTGCATAAAACAAAGAGCAACAATATCGGGAAATGTCAGGGCTTAAATGTAGTTGGTTGTAAAAGAGAAGAACTTTTACAATGTGACACTATGAAGATATACTTTAAATTTGCAGTGTTTAAAAAAAAGATATAGGCAATACAAGCTATGATTAGGACTAAAACTATTTAGATTAATTTATGCAATTTATCAAGAGTTCATGCCATTACATAACATTTCATCTTCCATCAACAACAGTTGTAAGCAAAAGCATCAACCATAATACATAGATCGCAATGTCTTGAATATAGCCATATCTTGAATATAGCACAGTTTCTGTGTGCCTGTCCTTTCTTAAGATCCCAGTGGCAATGGACTTGGACTAAAATGGCACTTCTTTCTCTCTGCATCAGTACCATTTCTTTTGCATCTGTCCTCTGGCATCCATCATTTTTTGTTCCAAATATTGATGTGTTGTCATCTATAGTTTATGAATTTTTCTGAATTTCATTTGTGTATTTCTCCAGACTCTATTGACCTCAGCCGACCTTCAGATATAGGACTCAATCACACTATAAACATGTGGGAGTTTGGTTAGTTTTAAGACATTTACAGTACACATCACACATATACACACAAAAACATAAAACAAGACAATAACAATTAATCATGTTTCGATATATTCTTTTATTAATGTTTTGAGGCACACTGTACCTGAACATAGATGGAAGGAGGCGCAGGGGAAGGATCTAGACTGGTATGAGAAAGCTCTGGGGGACGGATCGCCCATTTTCATCTACCTCCATGGCAATAACAGGCAGGAAACCTTTTAATTACCTTAAAACTTTTTTAAAAAGAATAAAAATAATCATTTTTATTCTAGGACTTTCACTAAAGATTACATTTGTATTCCTTGATCTGCCTTTGATTATGTGATCTAGTACCAGTGTGTGGCATTGTAAATATTGTACAACTGTCTATACTTCACAGCCTCATTTTCATAATTTAAATTCAATAATGTGTCTAACCTGACTAAGGTCTTTAGACACTATGCAATATCTGCATAATCTCTTTGCACAGAGATCAGTGATCTGACTTGAACTTCACACTGCTTTGCACTTTACCTTAGTAAAAACTGGGATGAGCAACTGCAGCATATTACTTAATGTCCACATTCAATTCTTTTGCATCCTGACTATATAAACAAAATATCACAGTCCAGGGAAACCAAATGTAACAAACAAACACAACCACATTATTATGAATTTGTTTACCTTAAAAAAGATTTCCATATATTGGAAATTCCATATACTAAATAAATAATCAATTATGCATTATATTGAAAGTACGTGCTTTGTTTTTTTCTTGATGATCGCATGACTACTACTTTTTGTACCTTCAATAAACAGATCTGCACCCCATCGTATTGGAATTGCAAATGTGAGCAAACTCACTTATTTCATTATGAAGACAGACTAAGAACTTGAATAGTGGTAATGACTGAAGTGTCTTGGCCATACAGGTCTTGAGTGCTGTTGGATATCACGTTTTGGTGCTGGACTACAGAGGTGGGTTAAAATATTGTGACTTCACTGTAACCAATAATCATTGGAATTCATTTTGAACTTGATCTTCAGTATATGATTTCTCTATTGCTTACTGTCAGGTTTTGGGGACTCCACTGGTGAGCCTACAGAGGCCAGTCTGACTACTGATGCTGTGTACAGCCTGGTGTGTGTGTGGGGTCACTCGCTTGGTAGTGGGTGTGTAAAATCACCTTTTTTATTGACTTTCGCTATGTTTACTACAAATGTTTTAGAAATAAAAAAAACATATATAATGTATTTTCTACAGTTTGTACAGCATGTTTCTTTTTTCAATAGTGTTACAACTGACACTGCAGTCAAATTACTGGAGCAAGGTAAAAATTCAACAGATTTAAAAACAAGCATGCTTTTGTTTGTCTCAGTGGCTCTTCGTTGTTCTGTCACTCTTTATGTTTGGTTTTAGGAGTTGTCATTGTAGGGCATAGTAACTTCACCTATTTTAATGTTTTAAAATCAATTGCTTGACTGTGCTTTTCTTTATTATGTATTTTTTTCTTGTTCAAAAAAACTATTTCTTGACAGGAGAACAGTTTGATGGAATAATACTTGAGAGAGTGCATTCGTAACTGGATGGGTAGCAAGCGATCAACCTATTGAACACCCTTTTATTTGGGTAAGGAATGCTCAGGATCTTTAAAATTATGACACCGTTTTTTTCTCCAGTTTTATTGGAAGTTCCCCCCCTTTGTTTTGGTTCATAGTTTGCAGAAACTTAGAACTCCCCTCATGATTCTCCATGCTGTAGATGACCATTTAGTGCCATTTGCCTCAGCTAAAGAGGTTTGTGTATATGAAACTTGATTTACCTCATAAAAAATAAAATAATTGGGAAATACATTCTAACTTTAAGTGGATGCTGCACACTGGTGGTGGTCGAGGAGAGACCCCCCACACATGATTGTAAAGTGCTTTGGGTGTACAGCAATACACAATAAAGCGCTATATAAAATGCCGCATTCGTTAAATTACAATTTTTCTGGCTCAAATCTACAGAATTGCAAAAAAGACCGAGAACTCGGATAAGTGGGTCAAACTGGTCCCATTTGATGGATCGCTTGGATACTTTCATAATGGGCTGTATAAAGACCCTAATGTTTTGAGGCACACTGTACCTGAACATAGATGGAAGGAGGCGCAGGGGAAGGATCTAGACTGGTATGAGAAAGCTCTGGGGGACGGATCGCCCATTTTCATCTACCTCCATGGCAATAACAGGCAGGAAACCTTTTAATTACCTTAAAACTTTTTTAAAAAGAATAAAAATAATCATTTTTATTCTAGGACTTTCACTAAAGATTACATTTGTATTCCTTGATCTGCCTTTGATTATGTGATCTAGTACCAGTGTGTGGCATTGTAAATATTGTACAACTGTCTATACTTCACAGCCTCATTTTCATAATTTAAATTCAATAATGTGTCTAACCTGACTAAGGTCTTTAGACACTATGCAATATCTGCATAATCTCTTTGCACAGAGATCAGTGATCTGAACTTCACACTGCTTTGCACTTTACCTTAGTAAAAACTGGGATGAGCAACTGCAGCATATTACTTAATGTCCACATTCAATTCTTTTGCATCCTGACTATATAAACAAAATATCACAGTCCAGGGAAACCAAATGTAACAAACAAACACAACCACATTATTATGAATTTGTTTACCTTAAAAAAGATTTCCATATATTGGAAATTCCATATACTAAATAAATAATCAATTATGCATTATATTGAAAGTACGTGCTTTGTTTTTTTCTTGATGATCGCATGACTACTACTTTTTGTACCTTCAATAAACAGATCTGCACCCCATCGTATTGGAATTGCAAATGTGAGCAAACTCACTTATTTCATTATGAAGACAGACTAAGAACTTGAATAGTGGTAATGACTGAAGTGTCTTGGCCATACAGGTCTTGAGTGCTGTTGGATATCACGTTTTGGTGCTGGACTACAGAGGTGGGTTAAAATATTGTGACTTCACTGTAACCAATAATCATTGGAATTCATTTTGAACTTGATCTTCAGTATATGATTTCTCTATTGCTTACTGTCAGGTTTTGGGGACTCCACTGGTGAGCCTACAGAGGCCAGTCTGACTACTGATGCTGTGTACAGCCTGGTGTGTGTGTGGGGTCACTCGCTTGGTAGTGGGTGTGTAAAATCACCTTTTTTATTGACTTTCGCTATGTTTACTACAAATGTTTTAGAAATAAAAAAAACATATATAATGTATTTTCTACAGTTTGTACAGCATGTTTCTTTTTTCAATAGTGTTACAACTGACACTGCAGTCAAATTACTGGAGCAAGGTAAAAATTCAACAGATTTAAAAACAAGCATGCTTTTGTTTGTCTCAGTGGCTCTTCGTTGTTCTGTCACTCTTTATGTTTGGTTTTAGGAGTTGTCATTGTAGGGCATAGTAACTTCACCTATTTTAATGTTTTAAAATCAATTGCTTGACTGTGCTTTTCTTTATTATGTATTTTTTTCTTGTTCAAAAAAACTATTTCTTGACAGGAGAACAGTTTGATGGAATAATACTTGAGAGAGTGCATTCGTAACTGGATGGGTAGCAAGCGATCAACCTATTGAACACCCTTTTATTTGGGTAAGGAATGCTCAGGATCTTTAAAATTATGACACCGTTTTTTTCTCCAGTTTTATTGGAAGTTCCCCCCCTTTGTTTTGGTTCATAGTTTGCAGAAACTTAGAACTCCCCTCATGATTCTCCATGCTGTAGATGACCATTTAGTGCCATTTGCCTCAGCTAAAGAGGTTTGTGTATATGAAACTTGATTTACCTCATAAAAAATAAAATAATTGGGAAATACATTCTAACTTTAAGTGGATGCTGCACACTGGTGGTGGTCGAGGAGAGACCCCCCACACATGATTGTAAAGTGCTTTGGGTGTACAGCAATACACAATAAAGCGCTATATAAAATGCCGCATTCGTTAAATTACAATTTTTCTGGCTCAAATCTACAGAATTGCAAAAAAGACCGAGAACTCGGATAAGTGGGTCAAACTGGTCCCATTTGATGGATCGCTTGGATACTTTCATAATGGGCTGTATAAAGACCCTGGTTTGCCAATTATCATAAGGTGATTTCACTCTCTGAAAATGTTTTGTGCATCTAAATATTACTCATTTTAAGATTAAAATAATCCATAAGAGATATAAAAACAGCTTTAGAGAAAAAAACAACTTTTGAGGAGTAGGCTATTCTTGCTAATGTTGAATAGTACCAGAATAAAAGCATATTTTCTTTTGTGCAGTCACTGATGACATGAGAGACACACACAGGAGGAGGAGGATTTACAGCAACTAATAGCCAGCTAAATAGCTGTTTCATATAATTGGTGTTGTAACTGTAAATTTGTATCTGTTTTAAACAGTATGCACTTCTAGAATAAAAACATTGTAATGTCTGATGTTTTCTCCCAGAATTCCACCAATTGTTGTTAATATTTGTAAAATGTATTTCTTTCGAGACATCAGTGAAAAAAATTAGGTATTGGCCAAAATGCTACACTAGCTCTCCCAAATCAAAACAAAGACAGTTTCCCAAACAGGAGTTGACAAACCCCTGGGGGTTCATGAAGGAACTGCAGGGGGTTAGAGAGTTGATTAAAAGCATTTAAACTTGAATGTAAATTATAAAATTACAATAAATACATATTTTTTACAATAAACAATCTAAATAAAGCATATTTCAAATATTTATTTTTATTCATCTGTATGCCATGTTACCATTAACCAACAACAGAGAACCATGAACATGCAAATGTGTTGATAAATTATTTTAATATCATCTTAAAATATAGGCAAAAAATTAAATACAAATAAATAACTTTGGGGATCACCGTTATATGCTGAGGCGTTTTCCCAAGTCTTTAGCTATTCTAAAGGACAAACAACACACAAAAAAACTGCCTTGCCTGAAACCCGAATAATAATATGACAGCTCTCTGAGGTTTCACAACTCTTGTATGTTAACTTAAGCTATTTTAAAAGTCTTATTTTAGCAGTTTGAATAACAATGGTCTTTAATGAATTGACGTTTAATTAATTAACGCTTTTTATAGTTTTAAACTAACAGTGACAAGTCTGCTGATTAGGCGTAACCTTTTGCTTCATTTGAAGTTTCTATCAATGAACACTCAAGTAGTGTGGTTTTACATCCTGCTAAAAAGCCGGCCTTTCCACCGCTTCTGTTTGCGCTTAGATGACGTGGCCATGGGTGCCGAAGCGGAGGGTTTCCTTCCTCAACGTTGACTCATCGCTCTGTCCAGCGATAGGCTCACGTTACCCACGTGACCTCTTCTCACCAATCAACGGAAAACGCGCTGATAGCTCGCTGAACAGTTTTACGACAAACTCGTATGTGTGCATCTTAAGACAACCACTGTCATAGAACCAGGAAGAAGGAAGGTGGGATAGCCCCCCAAAAAGATTCCATTTCAAATCAGTCGTAGAATTTTCCCTAGAAAATCATGGGGCTCGGCAGGTGGACGATTGAAGTGGTTGTTCTGACGACTGTTTTGAGTTCATTGCTGCCAGTTCGAGCAGATGAACACGACCACAAGGTAAGATAAACTCGGGCCGAGAAGCCCTCTGTGCTCGGTGTGTATAGTCTTGAGAGACGTTAGATATTAGGCTGGTTGCTCTGACAAAATGTCTAACAGCAAAGGACAGAAATAAATCCAAAACAGTGGACTCGGTGTCTGATTCATTGTCCCGTGTCTGTGTTAGAAATGCTAAGCACATCAGAAGCTACGTGGCTAGCTTAGCATCAGCTATCCCATTACATTATGTTGAGCAAATAGCAGGGCAGTGCTCGCAATCATCGGCTTCGTCTCCTCCTATGATGTATAAGTATAATGTTATTCCAGGCATAACCTCTCAATGTATTTCGTGTACTGTGTGTTTCTTTTGTTTATGTGAGGTTACTCTGAAGGGTCGGCTAACCGTCGTTAGCTAAAATATGTCCGTCTGGACACACATATCCGGTTCGTCCAGGCTTTTTTATGACTGACAAACTGTAAAAGATGGTTACATTTATAGTAAAAAGCCGCTAGAATGTTGCCTTAGAAATACAGTGTACGGGATGACAGTTTTATCTCGATGACATTTCGGTGACTGTATATTTTACAGTTCCTAGGTCTATGGTATTTAATCATAATATGTCAATATACCAACCTAAGCTAATCAAATTTGTTTCTTGCTGTACAATGGTACAATTGAAGGCCGCATAATTTCTGTGATCAGTAATTACACAATGACAGAGCCCTGGGTAACACGTATAACAATATCATAAAACATAAAAAAAAAAAAACTCAGAGTACAGTTACATGAGCTGTATTTTAAAATTAAGATTTTTTTTTTATAAGGCAGCTAACAATTAAGCAATTAACAAGTTTTTGTTGTAGCTTTTTTTTACACTCTGTAAAAAGTAAAAGATATAAATGCAATGTACAGTTTTATAGCCCTGATGATAACAATGTTTGCTTTGGATTTGAGACAACTTTAAAGTCGGCATGATTTCAACATTCAAATTAATCTAAATGCATATTTAGATCTTATGTTATTGTGAACAATTCATCTGAGCATCTTTTTTTTTTTCTGACCATGTAATTTTTAATCAAAATGTCATAACTGTAGCGCACATTCATCTATCTCCATTTTTGAGTTTAACGTGCACATCTCAAAATTCAATCAACAATGGATACAGAGAACCAAGACCCCACTCTACACTTTTTTTCGATAACCCGCCCCCAGATTTTTTTGATAATCTGTTATACTCGGATGTAATACAATACAGAAAATATCTGTTTATACTTCTGTTTCATTGTGACTTTAAGTGCCCTAGTGTGTCCAAATATAATTTGTGTCAGGACCTACAGCATTTTGGGGGTGCATTTGAATGTCACTCTCCTGTCCTGAAGTTCCTTAATTCATCAGCATTTCGGATGTTGGCAGGTATATTCTCACTATTGAATAGAATTTGAACAACTGTGGTATGACGCATGATCAGACTAGTTGATTATGGGTATTTACTTAGATTGAATCTTATTGCAGCCCCTTTTACAGCTTTCATATTATTACTGGAAGTATTCAGAACACACATAATCTGTAATGATGAATTACATAAAAGTCCTCATATGCTGTCTCAAGAGATCTGGGGATTTCTGATACTTAATGGGCTCCTTTTTGTTCAAACTGGTGCCAATGAGAATACCTCTGAATGTGGGAGACGGTGTTTAAGGTTTCATTAATACAACCATGCAGTTGTCTTGTTTTCCTCTTATTCTCATGTTCATTTTATTTAGACCAGTGCATACAGTGTCGCGATTGCTGCTGTATTGCCCTTTAGATTCAAAAAGGATTGTGTAACACTACCTGATTTTCAGGTTCACACCCTATCTTTGCTGTGATTCTTTAGACTTGTAATTCAAAGAATTAAAGGACTCATTCACCCCAAAAAATGAAATCTTTATTCTGCATCAAGATTGTCTACATCCCTAGATCAGTTACATTAATATCTAGTGGGTGACCTATTATGTCTAATGTCTTGTTTTTTGCCCAAGTAAAGGGTCTTTCATTATGAATAAGAAGAATCCTTGTTAAACATACAATAGGATACCAATAACCACTGAAATTTGACAAAAGCATTGCTTCCAAACATCTCTGTCATAGGTTCCGTGCACTTTAGTCTGTAAATTCTAAAAACTGGTTTGGCAGCAGCTTTTGAATATGTATATCAGTGAGCAGTCTATAAATCTTCCCTTGTCAGTAATGATAACTTAACACCGTTTACTCTGTTCACGTGTTGGTTCAAAATTTTAGGCACACTTTTTTGTGCTGTTGATGTAGTACATCATATTGGTCATTAGACAAAATTGTGTGCAGTAAGCCTATATTTTATATAAATAACTGGAAAATATTTTGTATTTGAAAGCTTGATGTTAATTATGGAGTTTTCTCCACTGGAAATATCTGGTATTGTATTGCAGGAATTGCAGTATCTTTGGTTTTGAGACTTTAGTCTTTGCAACTTCAGGGATCTTATCTATGCACAATCAGCTTGTAACACTCCAAAGAGAAAGGAAAACTTGAAATCGCATCATATGACCCCTTTAAGAACAACATGCAGGCTAGTTTCTGTTTATTTTAAAACTTTTCAAATGGTCTTTCAAATGGTGAAATCCTGGAGTTGAATTAACATCACAAAGAAGTAGATGCTGATATTTGAAACAGGTAGCTGATGACTGCTCTTTTTCTTTTGCAGTACACAGATAAAGAGGAGGTGGTTCTATGGATGAATACAGTGGGCCCTTATCACAACCGACAGGAGACCTATAAGTACTTCTCCCTACCGTTCTGTGTGGGCATCAAGAAAACTATTAGTCACTATCATGAGACGTTAGGAGAGGCACTGCAGGGGGTTGAATTGGAGTTCAGTGGTCTGGACATTAAGTTCAAAGGTATAGTCGTACGGTAATATGTCTAGTGTGTTAACCTATTCAAATGAAGCTTATCAAAGGCACGAGTATTAAACTGTCATACTATGTGATTTAAATTAGTAGAATGCAATGTGGATTTGTCTTTTACAGAGGAAGTGATGCAGACAACATACTGTGACATTGAACTTGACAAGCCTAAAAGAGATGCGTTTGTCTATGCCATCAAGAACCACTACTGGTACCAAATGTACATAGATGACCTTCCCATCTGGGGTGAGTAACCAGGATGCCAAGGTGGCAAGTCTGTTCTAGGGCTGTGCAAAAAATCGAATGCGATTTTCATGCGCATCTCGACAGTAAAGCCGCTTCTGGTGATTAGTAGTAAATCTCCAGCACTTGCTTTCAGATGAAGCGGCATTTACTACACAGAGCCATAGTTCATTGACAAACTACACAAAATCGCAGCAATGAATCGCCTGCGATTTTGAATGCAATTTTGTGTAGCTTGTCAGTGATCTACGGCTCTGTGTAGTAAATGCCGCTCCATCTGATAGCACATGCTGGAGATTTACTACTAATCACCAGAAGCGGCTTTACTGACGAGATTCGCATGAAAATCGCATTCGATTTTTTGCACAGCCCTAGTCTGTTCTTTTCTAAGCGTACAAAACCCTGGCACTGGTTTGTTTACAGATTTTCTCTGTTTTGTATGTGGTGTTATTGAGTAAAAGTGCAGTCACATTAACCGTTGCTTGACAAATTAATCATTAGTCATTTCAATAAGAATCCACATGTTCAGGAGTTTCGCTTGAGGGCGAAAAATTTCCCTATGCAGATTTCACTCATGTGCAAGTTGGTCACACAAATATGTCATGCTGACCGACAGAAAGCTACTTTGAAAAAAATGGACTTCTGTGCGAGCAGTGAATACTGTGCCAGCTCCTAAATACATTTTAATTTGAGTAGTTTTGTGCTTTTGTCATTTTTTTATGTTTCTGTATAGCTTTAATTTTTTATTCATTTATTTGTTTCAGTTTTAGCAATTTTTGTACTTAGACTTGAACTTATGTCATTTATTTGCCAAGGCAAAATTTCAAATTTTTTTAGTTAAGTTTGCATCTCATTTTTATATTTTATTTTATTTCAGTTTAATTTCAATTACAGAAAAAATTAAAATAACAACTGTTGAGCTGAGAAAGTTTGTAAGTGAGACAGCAGTTGTGAAGGGTAAAAAATATATATTTGAGACAAATCTGTTAGTACAAACAACAAAAATGATGAACCGTTTTATGATGATCATTTTAGTCATCAAAAAGACTAGATGAGGGTTTTTGTTCATGAGTGACCTTCACCAAAATGTGATTGAAACCGTGGTGCATATGACATTCTTTGTGTTTGAGCCCATCGTTTCTGTGCGGATGTGCAGTGACAAAGTTACCAACTGCTCTCCGAGGTACGGTTAACTTTGTACACTTCATCAATGATGAGAATGCATTGGACACTAATATTTGAGGTGTTCTTGGGATTCGTCTTCTCAGAGAAGAGAAATTGGCAACATCTGTAAATCTGTATGTATCTGGGCCTGTATTAAGGGTCTCCTGGGACATTCTGTTCGTGGTGGTTTTTGACAAGAATGCATCTAAGGAGTATTGATTTGTCCATTATGCAACATTTGAGGCTGGCGAGAAGGTGATCAAAATGCTGGAAGTTGTGTCCTATGATGAACATCAGGCTGAGTGAAAGTGTAGGTTAGAAAAAATCCAGCATTTGGTGCCCGGATGTGAGCCACTGTTCTGCAAGTTAACAACTTTATTAGTGTCTGCGCTGCATCCCAGCCTGCACTGCTCCAACCCTGCACTCAACGAGATGCAGTGGATTCCAATCCTTTGGGTGAGAGTCTCCATTTAGTCATCTTTGCCGCTTTACTGGACATTGTCTATTGTCTTTGAATGCTGTTGTCTCTTGAGCCTTTGGTCACAAGGTGAATGAAACTTTATGATTGAGGCCCATGAAGCCTTTGAGGCTAGTAAAACATCATTCAGAAGAATCACTGATGTACTTTCTCATGGTGTAGATCTTGGAGAACTCAAAGGTTTCCTTCAAATTAGTTTTAAACTCATGGTATTCTGGAGGGTACTGGCATCAGCTCACCCAGCTCCAACCAAGCCTCCATCAGGCTGCTGAGTGTCTCCTCTTGGTTATCAGGAAATGGTTATGTCAGCAGCAGCATATGTGCAAAGCATGTCTACTCCCAAAAGAGACTTCAGCAGACCTTCTGAGAGATAAAGTCTCGATACTTCTAGGTGCTCCAGAAACTGACGTATTTTCAATGGCATCTTGGACCCTGCACATTATTCTTCACATCAAACAGCTTGTATGAAAGCAGCAGGTGGGAGACTCAAGTTAGCAGTCATCATTGTGGGGACACTGGAACAGAAATGCTTTAGAAAGTTCTTTGATATCCATTAAGAGCCGATAAAATTGCTTTATATTTTTTCTGGAAGCTTCCCATCCACTGACCATCTTCTCAGTCTATGCAAATGATCTTGTACCTCAGGCAATGTTACTAAACGGTTACCTAATGTTCAGAAAACCAGACCTTTCCGTGCCTGAAAGGGAAATCAGTTTATTGAAGTATTTTAAACATGCTGTTTCCCTCCAGGGGACATTTTATTAAACCGTTACTACTCAACAGTACTAATGAAATGTAACTTCCTTGGTGTAGTGAAATGTACTGAAAGAGCAGTTGGATTATTAAGTGTTCTAATAGTTGCTCATGAATTATTTAAGAAAATGTTATTATGGGAAGAAATTAAATGGGACTTTAACTGCCATGTGAGTTAGCTATATGCTTTTGAGATGTATCTTTGACTGTTTTGTTTCTTCAATGATTTTTGAAGCAGATATAAATATAGATATAAAATATTGCATATAAACTGATATGCATAATAGTAAGTTTGTCTCAAAAGCTTGAAGATGTCTCTATCAGTTCTTTACTTGAAACGACAATGTGAAATGGCATGTGAAGTGTCTGTAATGTAAAGCTTTTCAGATGAAACACAGTATTCTAGAGGAAATAATATACATCCGACTTATCTCTTAGGGTTTGACTGGATTGTAAAATGTTAGTGGTTATTCCAGTCATTTCAGAGACAGAGAATGTTATTACATTTGATGAAAGAATAACTTATGCTACTGAATCATTCCTAATAACAGCAGATAATGAGTAAACAATGTCAGTATTAATTTCATTTTATTAGGATTTAATTTACTGTTTACTTAAACTAATAATAATATACTATTGACATTATTGAAAATTGTTTTGTGGGTTTATTTAAGGAATTGTTGGTGAAGCTGATGAGAATGGTGAAGACTATTATCTCTGGACTTACAAAAAGCTGGAGATTGGACACAATGGGAATAGAATTGTGGATGTTAACCTGACCAGCGAGGGGAAAGTCAAGCTTGTGCCAAACACAAGAATTCCCATGTCATACTCAGTGAGTAAAGCTTTCCTGAGCCTCAGTAACCTGCTAATATTTGCTAATACTAGTTAAATTGTCACTTAAAATTTGTGGTTTGCCTTTTTTTGTTTTCCTATACTTTTAACATAGCTGTTTTGCCCATAAAAATGTATAACTGATGCTTATTGTGTGAAAGAAGTCAGTGTTTGCTTAGATACCTCTAATATGTATAGTTATGTTTTGATGATCCTCACAGGTGAAGTGGAAGAAATCTGATGTGAAATTTGAGGATAGGTTTGACAAGTACCTTGATCCATCCTTCTTTCAACACAGAGTAAGTGCCACATATTGTTTGATAACATATTTTCCCAATGGATATAAAATGTGCTGAATGATGTATTGAATATATTTCATGTTTTTGTGTGTGTGTGTGTGTGTGTGTGTGTGTGGTTTTGCACCTGACAGATTCACTGGTTCTCAATATTTAACTCTTTCATGATGGTGATTTTCCTGGTTGGTCTTGTTTCAATGATCCTGATGAGGACATTAAGGAAAGACTATGCCAGATACAGCAAAGAAGAGGAAATGGATGACATGGTGATCACTTTTGAAATGCTTTATTAAATGAGCCTTACAAACCCCATCACCTTTTAATTTATGCATGTCTGTGATGAATTAGTTTATTCACAACCTTAAGGCCTTTCCACACTGAGCGCGATGTGAAAAAGCAAGGAGAATCACCGAGGAACGGTGCTTTCACACCAAGCGCGAAACGATCGCTCACCTTCTGCTAATTCACGCCTGCACGCTAGGTGGCGCCGACCAACACTGCATTTTTCCTCAGATATGCATCTCGTATATGGATTTAACATCGTCCGCTGCTCAAAATAGAGCATTAAATTAAGATAAACAAAGTTTGGTTCTACACCACAAACACAATCTATCTATAATGCTTACAAGAATAGGCTACATCCTAAAATATAATTAGCATCAAGCTACACTTGAAAATGTATGTAATTATTAATGTATTTGCTTACCAACTTTAAACCATCATTATTTTGTTTTTTTTGGTGCAGCAGACACACGCACTCTTTGTATGTTTAATAACGCTACACTGCTAATATGCTAATATAAAAACAATGACTGAATGTGTTTTAGCTCTGATAACAGCTCCATGATTTAATGCTACGTTTCTCTCAGGGATGTCATCTTGCTCATTACATTTTTTTTTTCAACTCCACCCACATTATGTTTTTCTTTATCTCGATATCAGGATCGCGATCTCGGTGATGAATACGGATGGAAGCAGGTTCATGGTGATGTGTTCAGGCCATCCAGCCATCCGCTGATCTTCTCCTCCCTCATTGGCTCTGGCTGTCAGATCTTCTCTGTTTCCCTGATAGTCATCATTTTGGCCATGATTGAGGACTTGTATACAGAGTTAGTTTCACCTATGATTTACAGGGCAATCATAAACTTATTGCCTATACCTATGCATTTGTTTAATTATCTTGTACAGAGCTGTAACAAAAATTACTATGCATAATCACGATATACATTTGGACGTTTAACAGATCATTTAAAGTCCTAGATAACATCTAGTGAACACATTTCCCTAAGTGCTTATTAAAGGAATTTTATGCTTGCCTCTGTCTCTGTAGGAGAGGGTCCATGCTGAGTACAGCCATATTTGTTTATGCTGCCACGTCTCCAGTCAACGGCTACTTTGGTGGAAGTCTATATGCAAAACAAGGAGGTATGCAAACTAATATGTAACTGCTCCAATAAGGAAAGCTCCAAATATCATTTTAACAATGTTAGCTATACATAAGTTATAAATGTAAGCATTTTAGGCCGATATACTCACAGCAAAGTTCTTTTTCATTCTTCGTTAAAAAAAGTTTAAAATAACTTAGCCACAGTATACTGATGGCGTCCACATTGCTGGAAGCGGCATCTATATGAATATATAAATATATGCTGCCCACTTTCCTCTCAATAACAAAATAAACATACAACAAAAATGACAGGATTGAGAAAACAGCAGAAAGAATCTGATCATAGCCATCATAGATATATGTTTACTCAGCTCTGCAATCCGACACTCAAGTCGTCTCATTTATTTATATAGCACTTTATACAATTGATTGATTTAAAGCATGAGAAATGGTGTGAGTCTTTCAATTAGAATTGAACTACTTCGATTTCTATAAAGTGGCTCTCCAGTGTGTTCATGCATTTTTACTTGCCTCTAATCTTGACGCACTGACCAGAAAAAATAAACCAGAGAAGATTTCCATGTCAAGGAAGGCGGAGCCCCAGAGCCACACCTACCTGTTAGGTCATCACCATGGACCAATGGTAGTTTGATGGTATTTGTCAGTAGGAGCAATTTTCGCTTTGGAAAGCCGTTTCGAACTTCTGAAACAAATTTCATTTTGGCCCGATTTTTATTTATTTTTTTAAGAAATTACATCTCAGTCAGCACCGATGGCCTTGTGGGCAGCACGCCAACATGTAGCTCTGTTGCACTTTGGCCGTCCCAAGTTCGAGTCCCGGCTCGTGAACCTTTCCCAATCTTATTTCCTTCTCTCTCAACCACTTCGCTTCCTGTCGACCTACTGTCCTATCTAAATAAAATAAAAAGTAACAAAATGCCAAATATAAATCTTAAAAGAAATGTCTCACATTAGTTGATTCTTCAATTTTGCTAGAAGTATACCTGGGCCTTTGATATAGCCTATCAAAGGTGTCCTAGGAATTGCACAAGGTGAAATTATGTACATCCATTTTTGTTTCTTCTTGTTGTTTCTTTCAACTATTTTACATCATTTGTACAGGGAGGAGATGGATAAAGCAGATGTTCATTGGAGCTTTTCTGATTCCTGCCATGGTGTGTGGCACAGCATTCTTCATCAACTTCATCGCTATCTACTACCATGCCTCCAGAGCCATCCCATTCGGCACCATGGTGAGTTCCTCCATCTGCCTTATACAGTCCTACATGCCTACATTTACATTCATGTACAAGTCAATCTCAGGCTGATATTACAAAGGAGATCAACTGCTAAGTAAGGAAAACAATCACTTGAATATGTTATTCTGGACCACAGAATTTGGTTGTAAACACACTGGTATCATTATTTAGTTTCTAATCCCCTTGATATTACACATAATAGCACTTAATAGCCTTAAAGCATTAATTGCTTGGTACATCTGTTAAAATATCATGTTTCTAATTTGTTCTATCAGGTTGCAGTGTGCTGCATCTGTTTCTTTGTAATTCTACCTCTGAACCTGGTGGGGACAATTCTGGGCAGGAACCTCTCCGGCCAGCCCAACTTTCCTTGTAGGGTCAATGCTGTACCCAGACCCATCCCAGAGAAGAAATGGTAACCTCATCCATGATTCACACATCACAAACAGTCTCAAACATGCTCAGTTGTCTTGATATCATGCCATATTCATCATCGTGTCATTGTTTCATTTTTGTTTTCTGTGACTACATACGTAAATATAATCGAAGTAATTTGAATCTAAATATTGTAAATGTTTTCTGCGTAAAATGTAATTATCAATAGACATGAGATTATTGTTACTAAATGTTTCTCTGTTTGGCAGGTTTATGGAGCCGGCGGTTATTGTGTGTCTAGGTGGCATCCTTCCATTCGGGTCAATATTCATTGAGATGTAAGTCTTTAAATTGGTTCTGGATTTATATTTATACCCATAATTACTGTGAATATCTATAAGAAAAAAAAACGCCTCTCATCTTCCTTCAGGTACTTCATCTTCACATCTTTCTGGGCCTACAAGATTTACTATGTGTATGGATTTATGATGCTGGTGCTGGTGATCCTGTGCATTGTTACAGTCTGTGTTACCATTGTCTGTACCTACTTCCTTCTCAACGCAGAAGACTACAGATGGTAAGGAGCATTTACTTGCCATATTGCATTTATAATTCTATTTTGCTCATGCAGTTTAATTTGTTTCCACATCCATCCTCCCTTGGGTTCAGACCACAGAGGCGTTAAAATGTCTTGTAGGGTGGTAAATGCAGCATAACCAGATGACATCATGAGACTGAATGACAGTAATTGTTTTTAGATTAATGAAATTTTGAACTTTTTTTAGGCAGTGGACAAGCTTTCTCTCTGCAGCGTCAACAGCAGTTTACGTTTACATGTACTCCTTCTACTACTATTTCTTCAAAACAAAGTGAGTTTTAGTTCCTTTTCCTCAAATGTCATTATATAAATGCTTTAAATTTAAATGACTGATTTACTCACCCTCAGTCACTCTAAATGTATAATTTCCTTTCTTTTATGGACTATAACAAAGATATTTTGCAGAATTTCTAAGCTGCGATTTTCTATCAAATGTTTTCTCTTAAGTGAAAAGCTCTTATAAACCATTAAAATATACCATAAAAATAGTAGAAACCACATTCTAAATCTGTGTGAGGAACATATAACTTTTTACACATTTCTAGTTACTTGTGTGAAATGCAAATATATTGTAAAAGTACATTGAAAAGTAGAAATTGTTTATCATTTTCATTTAACTGATTTATTATTTGTCTATGTGTAGATGTGGAATCTGATACCAATAATTAGCCTGTACTCATTTTTTTCCCCAGGATGTATGGCTTATTTCAGACATCGTTCTATTTTGGCTACATGGCTGTGTTCAGTACTGCTCTGGGAATCATGTGTGGTGAGTACAAGAAACAAATGGCACTTTTCCACTGCGTGGTACGACTCGGCTCAGCACGGCTCAGTACGGAAAACCGAGGTGGTACTAAAAAAAGTACCAGGTACTGTACCCAGTGGAAAACCCCCCAAAAGTGAACCATACCGAGCCCTACAGTGCAGTGGAAAAGCGCCAAAAATCACTTCTCTAGTACTGTGATTGATTCTCCTCTTAAGTAATAAATGTTGCTATCTGGGAAAGGGATTGACACATTTGACTATCGTTTTCTCTTCATCTCTTTGTTTTTAGGAGCTGTGGGTTACATGGGAACAAGTGCCTTTGTGAGGAAGATCTACACAAATGTGAAAATCGACTAGAAACTCTGCAGTGACGCTGCGGATCAGCCGACGCTTCCTCCCGATCAAAGCGGGCACAAAGTCTCCATTTATTTTGCAAGAAGAGATTGTGGTATCTTGTACAAAATCTAGTTTTCCATTCTCAATGAATCAAAAGTTGCGGCATGAAGCGTACACAAGGGTAAAATGAGAGGTGAAATAAACAGGACTTTTTATTTTATTTTATTTTTTTGTTTTATCTGCTTCTTTTTTTACTCCCTACGGAGTAAATGCAAGCAGTAAAGGCAGATAAAAGGGGAAAGAAAGTACACCACAGCGTTGCTCCTATTTCTTATAACTCTATCCCACCTAAAAAGCATTGAACAGATCTTTATTGATGGAATAGTCTAGCTCTCTTCAGTGAAGAGGCCAAAGTGTATGGAGAGCCTTTGTTCTATTATATGAGAATATTAGAGAGTGAGGTTTCGTCCATCCACTTGCTTGTCTGTTTTGTATTACAGAGTCGTACAATGCCATTGTTGTAGTATTGTTTTACATGCTTATGAATGACACCAAAAGCATAATGTGGTTTGAAATTCCAAAATACAATTTTTTTCATTCATAAATAAATAGAAAAAACCAACATGATGTGAAACAGCCAGGTTTTAGCTCTATCTTTTGAGGGCATCTGTTTTCCTGTAGCTCAGATCCACAGACCAGAGCAGGATAGATCTTGGCACATCAGATAGAGTTCGCTATCCGCAACAGATTCTAGTGAGACTGATGATCTGAAATGATGGTTTGGTGGCAGATTGTTTTTAATGGGTTGTGTGATGTGATATTTCTTTTTCCAGTTCAGTCTTATGTTGTTGTTTGGGTTTGAATGAAGTCTGCTCGTAAAGATAATATATGGAGGTGGGTGGCCATGTATATAACCTTAATAATGTAACTGTAGATGTAGATCCCAAATGTATTTTGGTTGTACAGATTTATTAAAGGGTGTCTTTTCTTTCTTTTTTTGGACAGTCAGTTTAAGGTTTTTCATTAGTTTTTTTTTTTTTGAAGGTTGGGGTGGGCTTGGTGGCACAGTTACATCTTGCCTGATATTGCATGAATTTTTCACCAGATCATATGATCAGATTCTATTTGTTTGTTTTTAAGCATCATTACACTTTAGGTGACCCCCATCACTACCCTTGTTCATTAGCATCTTTTAGAACGGTCTCAAAAATAAGTGCTTCATTGACTTTGTGCTGCTCAGAGGAGTTAGTCATCAGCTTTTTTGGTTTATTTAAAGAGTTGAAAGGCTATTCATTGTCTTGGACAGCCGTCTCTCTCGTGCTTATTTTCGTATTCATGATCTGAACCAAAATTGTGAATGTCACAATTTAGGCACACATGCTAAATCTCTGCAGACATACTGTACAAAGTGAAGTTATTGTACACTTTACTAGATGTTTTCATGGTTACTAAGTGGAGACACACTTAGACCAAGCTGTTGTTCTTATTTTTCTTACGTTCCATTGTGTAAATACAGTATGTAACTACAAAAAAAAAAAAAATGTTTGAGAAGTGGCAAAGCCTTTTTCTAAACCTCATTCCTCCCAGTTTAATTTTTTTTTATTTCTGGTTCTTCATGTCATGTTCCATGTGAAGTCTAAAGAGACATTTTAAACACAATATTAACTTGCTGTAAAAAGGAGAAAAAAAAAAGAAATAAAGATTGTTTTTGAGGTTATGTAGGCATGGTTTATATATGAAGGAAAAGTTAATTAAAATTTCTGCCCAAGGACAGCCGAGTACTTGATGGGAACTACAAGAATTACACACAAATGAGTATGTAATTGATTGCACTTTTCAGTAGAATAAACAAATGGTGTGATGACAGCTTCATCTGTCTTTAACATATTACGTGTGTTTGTCTAAATAACTTGTAATATGATGACAGTCTTGGTTAAGAGTCTCTACACCATTGTACCTTTCAGCAGAGAACTCACCGGTAGGCCCTCAAATTTACTTTAACCTCTAGGTCGTTCAACCTCTTTTGTACAAAGGGCAAATTTTTAAGCTGCTGTGCTTACAAATTATTTGACCTCACAATCTTTAATCAAAATGTCAAACATTCTTTGCTTGTTTCAAAGTGAAGCACTTTGAATTGAAAGCATCTGCTATGGCAAAGCGACAAATCCATGACAGTGCGGTTTTTATTTGGACAGCATAGCAAATACATAAATCAAAACAGATCTGATCTCTAATAACTGCCAACATACTGATACATAAAGTCTATAAGTAATTATTTATTTTGGCTATGGATTATGGGCTTGCTTCGTTTTAGTGCTAAGGTCTGCGTGATCTGTCAGTACCAGTAGTTTTGAGTTTTCAGTTGACCTTCTCAAAGTATTCCTTTGAGCCATCTGGAGTTGGCTTAATCTAAAACAAACAGAAAAGGCAATTACATAAATGCAAAGCCAAAACATCAACAAACCCTTACATTCCACATCTATGGCCATGACAGAGTTACTAAGTTCACTGCTGGCCAAATACTACCAATTCACAACAACTAAAGCTGCTGTCACTAGACTTGGAGAGTGCAAAACGTCTATGGACAATGCACAGCGAAATTTACATGATTTGCATTTATGTTTCCGGTTTCCCGCATTCGCATACATATGAATGGAACTCAATTGAACGGAAAGTGTTAAGGTGACTGGCCCCTTGCAGTTTATAAAGAGTGCACAGGTTTATACTACTAGTAAAAACAGTAAATACTCACTGTGGGTGACTTTGGGGTCCAGCTGGCAGGACAGACTTCACCGTGGGTCTCCACAAACTGGAAGGCCTTGACTAGACGGAGGGTTTCCTCAACAGAGCGTCCAACCGGCAAGTCATTTACACTCATGTGTCGGATCACTCCATTAGGATCAATAATGAAAAGACCCCTATAACGTGAAACATCATTTAGTGATGCATACATTCCTCCTGAAAAGCTAATTATGCAGTCTAACAATGCATGAAAACATATAGGAACTAGAACTTGTAGGAACTTGTTTGTAAAAGTGCAGCAAATTCATGTTACCTTAAAGCAATTCCAGGACCCTCCAGCAGGACCCCATAGTCCCGGGACACTTGCTTTGTGAGGTCAGCCAACAGGGGAATGTGGATTTTCCCTAATCCTCCACTCTACAGATGAACCAAAAGTTTAGTCTGTGAGCTTAAGATTTCCTATGAATTGGGCATTTCTGTTGCTAGTTTCCCAATAACCTGATCCTATTTAGAGAGCTGAGAATGTGTTTAAACTGTAATGTGCATTTTAACTTTGTTTAGCTGCAATGTGTACATGGCCTTTTCAAAGTAAAGTATAAACCTTTCTCGGGGTGTTGGTCCAGGCCAGGTGGGTAAAGTGAGAGTCCACAGACACACCAATTACATCGCAGTTTATATCACGAAACTCATTGGCCTTGTCACTGAAAGCGATGATCTCTGTGGGGCAAACAAATGTGCTGCCAGGTAGGAAGAAATTAAGAAGCATTAGAAAAATAAGTAATTTAACAGTAAATAATTGACAATAATTAAATATTCATTTAAAAATATAATTAAAATGGAGATCAAATTAATACATATTTATTTGAATAAATTATTAAAAAATAATTAAAATTGAAGTTCTGTTCTTTTGAATGTTATATAGCTATAATAAGGCAGTCTTAAGCATGATGAGTGCATGCTGTATTTCCACAATTCAGATGAGAGTTTGTCTCAGATTTTCCAAGTTATTTTTAAAATTATTAGGGTTCTATACTATTGAACTTTACTTAAATACTTTAAAATACAACTAAATTCTATGCATCAAGCTGTAGATTCAGTAGTACAAAAACAATAAATTGTACATGTACAAACTTAGGAAGAAAATGAAAAAAAAAAAAAGTATGCTGCTTACAAATCTAGTGGGTAAAAGAAAAGGACCAGGTATTTGCCCTTGAAATCTTCTAGGCTGATCTCCTTGAACTCTCCATTGAGAACAGCAGTGCCTTTGAAGTGAGGGGCTGGCTGAGTGACCGCTGGGGCCCATCTAGCAGAGCCTGATATTTACAAACACACATAATGGATTAGTAAAGATATTAGATTTAATTAAAGGCAAAAATCTCATTACTTTCTAAGACTTACTGATTGAGAAGCAAGCTTTTTGTGCAGCAATGCACGCAAGGGGTTTTGGAGCCCTGATCACTGATGCTCCATTGTGAGTGACCAAGGCTTTCACTCCATTAACTGCAGCTCTTCCTGCCTGTTGTGAAAAGGAGGGACATGCATGAAAGTCGTTTCACATGTTTATCACCATGCCCGTGCACCATATGTACATTGTAAAATATTTAAAACTATACAGGCTCACTGAATAAGTGGCACATTGCACGAATGCTGTACACTTGAGTGCTTTTTAAAGCGACGCACAAATGTTTTATATACATTTATCTAACAAAAACTGACTACTTTTCATGTTAGATTAAAATACATCAAACTGTTAATCTGTTAAACTGTTAATCATTTACTTATTATCATTTAATAATAAAAAAAAAGGTTTGCACAGTATAGCTATGCTTAACAATTGTTTATCTACTGGTAATTAGTCTGACAGTTATTTGACAGTGGACGTTATATAATCAGTTTAAAGGTTACACCGTAAAACGTATCAGCTAACTAAACGATGACTAACAGGATCAAACTAAATCACATTTGCACTGAAATGCAAATCAACACTTATTCCTCGTGACAATCGTTCGCAGCAAAAGTGTTACTATCGCTAACGTTACTGCTAAATTAAACTTACAGAAGTCCCGAAAAGTCTCCCGATGGTGGCTGCCATCTTGCCAATGTGCTTATGCAATGCGCAAAAAAATACCTTGAGCATCAAAGCTGCGCACTCATTTTGCATTAGTTGCGCAGCACACACACACACACACCCCTACATGCAATTTTGCAAGTTTTTAAAATCATATTTGATTCATCAGGGTTTTATGGCTCATGTTAAATAGTGAGAATATGGAGGTCACTCGAGGAGGGAAAACACGTTAATTTACAGCAAAAATATCCAGCTGCTGTTATATGGCATGGGCCAAAACATAAGATGAAACAAAGGACACATGTACCACGACCTGAAGGTGGACATTTTTAGAATTATACTAAAAGGTATTTTAAGGCATGTAATAGATTGTGTGCAACAGGCAAAGTCTGATCATGTTGATAATTTAAAGTCCTTAGAAATGCATGCATCAAACTGATACAGTAGGCTTTATAGGGTTAATTATCTACATTCTAAGCAAATAATTATTTATTAATTATCCTCATACTCGATTAACAAAGCATTTCTATGTATTTTTGATACATAACAATGCAATGTGCAACATACAGCACTGTTCATTTTTACATGTTAAAAAATATGCTATGGATTGATTTAAAGGTAAATTTGGGCCAAGTATCAAGACGGCCTCTTTTCGTTTTCTTGTACGTTAGTGAAAAAAGTTCTCACTCTGATCATGCTAGAATGTAACTGGATAACGTCTGAGCACGTGACATGCGGAAGCGTCGCAGGCTCGCAGCTGAGTTGAAGCATGTCTCATCGGCGTGACCTACACAAGTTGATTTATTTTATTTTTTATTTTTTATATTATTATTTTATTTTTTATATGCTGTCACCAATATACGTCATGCTCCACACTCCAGTCCAGTAGGTGGCGGAAATGCACCTTTTAAGTGGGAAAAGAAGAAGAAGAAGAAGAATACATGCACAAGTTCATCTTTTTGTAAGCAACAAAAAATGAATTGGCAATGATTGTAGAACCTTCGTTGAAAAGCTAAAATGGACCCCAACTTACAGTACTGGCAAAGCAATGGACAGGTACTTGTGTGTCTTTGCGTACTCAGTAAAAATCATGTTTTGATTAATTTGTCTTAATGAAAATTATATCAGCGACAAATTAATAAATTCACAATTTTGTAGTCTTTTCTAAGCAGACTGCGTCTCTGGTTCAAAATCCTCGACCCCAGTTCTGTGTTGTCATCACAGGTGAGTTGCTGCATCATGCATCGCTCCATCAGCTTATGTACAATAATATCATGAATCACCCCAGTACAGCCTTCTAATGCAAAGCCTATATTAACAGTATCACGTGCACCATACAGAATGAAACAAACGCTGTGGTATTTGCTCCTTGCTTATAACATTGTTTCCATTAATAAATGACAACAAAAGACCCGATATTTTTTTCCTTAGGCTGAAATTGAGCAGGCCCGGACACTTCTTCAGAATGAGGGACATACACAAAGAAAGGAAAAAGTAGACTGCTTAATATGTTTAGTATTTATTTGTGTGTTCATTTAACTTTGCTTTCTTTAGTACCAATTTGAAAACTTGACAGTGTTGTTTCTTTATTTCTCTATAGGTTGCTAATGCCTGGTTACTGTCTCTTGTAAGTTTTTATGAATTTACGTTTTTCAAGTGAGCATGACAAACAATGTGTAGATATCACTGATTCTTTGGACATGGGACAAAATAGGCTACAGAGCTAAAAGAATAAATTATTTTGGATTACTTTGTTCACTGTGTTCACCTGTGTTTTACTGCAATCTCCTGCTTCTTCCATTGTCTCTCAAATAAATTATAATTGTGTCATTTTAATTATCTAAATATAAATAGATTCAGATGGAACATTTGTGTAAGCAAATGTGTAATAGCAGGTAAAAGTGTGGGATGTGTCTGTTCCATCTCAATCATTGGCATGTTGGTTAAAGGCGCGAGTCATGACTTGGCTGTCCAAATGTGGTTTGAAGACAGTTTGATTTTGCCCTAAATTAAATCATTAACATTTTTAAACATTTCACACATTTTTGTCATTAATATTGTTACACTCTTTTAGTCATCTGTCCATCCTGATACTGGAGGTGTAATCTCACCAGTGTTTCGTTCTCAAGGTACAGTAAAAAACTTTAAGGTTTGTGTCATTAATGCAGTTGAAGAACTGAAAATGTTATGTTGGCCATCTGATGACACATCTGCTTCTTTTTTGTTTTCAGTTTTTCTACCTATATCTGCTCCCTTGGTGAGTTCTAAAATTCAAAATGTCCTGAGATTATGCTTACAATGTAAAGCAACGCACTGAGAGTTGAAAATGTACATTTATAATCTGAAATGAAAGATTCCATCTATTTTTATTTCTACAGGTTGTTGCAAGTTTAATACCCCACAAAGGCATCAAACCTGCATTGTTCTGGCAAGTAAGTACATTCTACATTTATGTCTTCATTTATGTCTTTTGTTGTCAACTAACAATTTTTGTAACATTTTTTGCTGTAGTTTTTGCTTCAGACATACTGTGCAGGATTCAACCATGCTAACAGAAATGCAACAGCGACTAAGGTAAACAATAGTTTTCTTTAATTAAATTTAAATAATATAAAATAACGATCTTTGTGTAACTTGGCAGACTATTTTATCCACAGTTATTCCACTTTTTTTTCGTAGGATAACAAAACGTCAATGAAGCAGTCCATTCTTATTGTTGGAACAGCTGCCTACTCAACGTTTGCAGGGGTAAGAGAGATTTTTGTCACAGTACTGGCTTCTCAGTCAATAAACGTTTTCATCTAATGATTTTATGTTTGGTGTATTGATGACATACTGTTCAGCAGGTGTGAGAATCTCATGAAACCTGTCATGTCCGGGTCATTTTACACCTCCAACATAAAAAGAAAGAAACAAGTGATTATGTTAATCTTAAAGAAATTAAATCCTAATTTAGGACCATTCAGATGTGTATTAAAAATAATAATGCAAGATAATACATGTAACCGAGACATTTTCTCCAAATTACCATTATCATAATGCAATAAAATCTCATTCTAATTAATGTTTTGGTGGGAAATACTAAAATTAATTAAATTAAATATGCTCTCTTTTCAGGCTCTTCCTCAGATTATACTCAAGCGTTTTAGACTCATCGGTGCCGTGGCTGAGAACTTCTCTAGATCATTGTTACCTATTCCTCTCTCAGGTAAGAACACCAGTAAACAAATGCACACAATACACCTACAGTAGAGTCTGTTCATACTGAGTGCTCCATTTCATACATATTCCAGGCTATAGTGTGCCCTCTAGGGTTTTAAAATGTTTCTAACCAAACATGTGGTTTTCTAGCCTGTCTAGCTGCATTCAGTGTAATGGTGGTGAGAAGTGAAGAGGCCGATAATGGAATACGAGTGTTTGATTCTAACGGAAATGCCATTGGACTCTCGAAGGCAGCTGGATCTAAGGTGAGACTGCAATAAAACTTTGTGCCACCAAAGCTGCTTATCTTTAAACTGTTTAAATATGTATTATTTGTGTTGGTCACAGGCCATAAAGGAAACGGCCCTTTCAAGAGCGGCTCTCTTTGGCACCACTGCAGCTGTTCCTACTTTACTGCTGGCTCTCCTTAAAAGGTACAAGTCAAAACGATTAGCTTTCCATTTTACTTAAAAGTTTTGATGGTGTGAGGATGTGAAATCTGCTGTCAATGTTTCAGGGCAAAGTTTGTCCAAAGGAACCCAATGATAATCGCTCCTGTTCGGCACATCAGTACTGCCATTATTTTTGGCCTGATGATTCCCGTGTCATTCAGTCTTTTTCCACAGTTTGGCAAGGTAACACACATTCATAACAAACCAGGTTGTCATACTTTATCATTTTAATTTCGGAAATGCATTCATCAATTCTCTGAATGTTTTCATTAAAAACACATTATCCATCACCAGCACAGATAAGCATAATTTAGATTCAACCTATGTTTTATTTGCAGATAAAGAAGGAAAGTTTAGAAGAGGCGTTTCAGTCACTTGACAGTAACGGGGAACTGTTTTACCACAGAGGACTGTAATGTTGCCATTGGCAACTTTACTATTTGACGATGACTTTTATTGACACTGAAAACAAAGTATATTAAAGTCCAGTGCATTTCAACAACATTTCAAAAAGGTGGTTATTTTAAGTTTTAAAAGCATGCACTATTTTCTCAAGGGTTTTTGAGCTACTAATCAATGCTGTACTAATACCGAATATTGAAAGGAAGAAGTACAACTGTATGGTTTTGAATTCATATTCATTTAATAGCTGCATTTCAGTCTAAAAAGAGTTTTAAACACTGCACTGAAGTGAATTTTACCAAATCAGGCTAATAACACTGTCTGTTAGTGTCAATAAAATTCCTGTTACCACTCACATACACATTTATTTATATATATATATATAATGGTCACATATATCTTTAACAAAGTATTTGAGGAAACAGCACTGTATGACTCTGTGTAAAGGATAAAACAGTTTCAAGAAATCAGAGAAGAACGGTTTGAGCATCCTCTTTTTCAGGATATATTGCACACATATGATCAGAATATCTTCTATGATCTGTTTAGGCACAAAGGATAGCCCTTGATAACAAGGGGTTGTCAAATTAATAAGGTGATTAAACAAAAATGTATGAAGTAATGCCAAAATCAATATTATGTGCAATCATTGGAAATGCAAAATGTGGGAACAAAGTTCCATCTAACATGGGGAATATCTTTTGTCATTTGAACATATAATGATAGAAAGATTTCTTACATGAATAGACAGGTTAATTAACATCATAACTTTAAGATGAGGTTTTGGCACTCAATAGTTAAGTAAAACTGGTTTTCAGTAATTAATTTCTTCACATTCTGAATTTAATAGGACCCTTCATAATAGAAGTCTTTTAGTTAGGCATGAACTAGGCAACTGTCAGCCCTTTCACACTGATGTGCAAATTATGAAATTTTATAAAAGTTCAAAGAGCATGCCAAATTAAGGTTATGAACAACTTAATAATTAGATACCTCAGGAATGTTTGCAGAGACCGCATATAAATCCAAGTGTTACCAAAAGGTTTGATTATGAATTATTTATCTCAAACCTGTTATCACATTGAAATGTTACATTCAACATAATTACACTAATGAGGTGTAGCTATCATGTTACAGCTATATTTTATATATCTTTGTAAGAAATACATTTCCGTTCTTGTATAACTTTTGCCCTGTTCACTACCCCTGAAGTTAGACACAGATTCTTGCAAATGTTACAATTCATTGTGTGATTGACAATGAATGGTAAGTTCCTCTCTGATCGGTTACTGTGAGACATGCAAGTTGGACAGGATGCATTGATTGGTCAGATCTTAAGGAGTTGCTCAGCTGCAGCTAAGTGGAAGAGGAAGTTTTCAGTCGCTGGAGGGTAGTGCCGCTGCTTCAGAGTCTCCAAAGTCAATTTAGAGTTCTCCGCTTCATCAGCAAGAGACATCAGGTTACTGAGGATCTCCTTAGTTTTTACTGAAATATCCTGGAGACAGATTTAAAAAGGGGCTGGATGAAAACCACATGTAGGATTTCCAAGTCTTGGTAAATGTAAATGCTTTAAATGTAGGTCATGTTACAACTCTGTGTTGTCATTGCTGAGATTTTCGAACGTGTCCTTACTCATACCTTAATAACCTGTGCATCTGTGCGATCAGTGTCCTCTGCTGCCTGGACAATGAAGTTGCCGATCTCTTTATGGAGTTTTCCCATAGCCATTGCCTCTGAAAACAAATTACAGTGAGATATGGTGACTTAAATAACCACATCCCAATTCTACCCAGTCAATATGTAACACTGGATCTCTTACCTTTGGCATTTTGTGAGACAGTGATTTCACTGTCTAAAAGATTAACATACACATCAAACAGATCTGATCGGTCTCTGACTTCAGGATCGACAAACCCTGCAACATACCCTACAGAGAAAGAACATGGAAATTCATACAGGTAGCAGCAAATGCTAGTTTTTGTGGAAAAAGAAGAAATTCTCTATACCTGTACACAGCTTGAGGTTTTCCAGCTCATTATCATCAAGGTGAACAAAAGGGTGGAGGATGGACCAGTCTTTTCTATGCCATACCAATCCAGGAAGAGCTCTGGTTTTAAAAAGAAAAAACACTGTTACCACAAACTTTTTAGTGTGTGACCATTATCATATACAATACTGTTCAAAAGTGTGGGGTCAGTAATATTATTTATTTATTTATGAGGAAATTAATACTTTTATTCAGCAAGGATGCATTAAATTGATCAAAAGTGACAAAGACATTTAAATAGTAACACATTTTTTATAACTAAATTGAAAAATATAACGAATGTGAATAGAAAAAAAATAGAACTGAAGTAAATGTGAATTTTTTTTCCTATTGAAAAATATAACTGAAATGTGAGAAATATTTAAAACAATATAACTGAACTAAGTGTGAAATAAACTGTTTTTTCCCTATTCTATTCTATTTTTTAAGTTTCTATTCATCAAAGAATCCTGAACAAATGTATCAATGTTACCACAAACATATTAAGCAGCACAACTGCTTTCAACATTCATGATAATATTTTTCTTTCAGCACAAAATTAGGATATTAAAATGTGACACTGAAGACTGGAGTAAAGGCTGTTGAAAATTCAGCTTTGCCATTACAGGAATACATCACATTTGAAAATATATTGAAATGGAAAACAGTTATTTTAAATTGTAATAATAATTCATAATGTTACGGTTTATACTGTATTTTTGATCAAATATATGCAGCCTTGGTGAGCATAAGAAAACAAACTGCAACCATAACCACAAACACCTGCTATTTTTAAAAGCAACACAGGACATACTGTTTGCAACATCTGACATATTTCTGGTTTGGATTCATGAATATTTATGAATCATGCACAATGAGACCATGAATATAAATGAAGAAAGTAAACATCAGTCCATTTTGATTTCATGTCAACTAAATGATCTTTTCCGTGGTTACCTTGTGAACTCCAGCAGCGCCTCAATCCGTGGGTGATAGACCACTACTCTTTTTTTCAACATTAGTGCTGTGTAAAGGATGATAGTCTCCATACCAAATTGTGACACAACATCTACAATAAAGATTTCACATCTCATTAAGTCAATTTGCATACAATACATATATTTTTTTACAGAATTAAAACATTATTGGAGGATTTCTAAAATAACAACCATAAAGCTAATTGGAGCAAATGGCCATGGTATCAAAAGTATGTGATTAGATTATTTTAGCTGCACAGTTCTTGCTGTGGTTAGTATGTAGTGCTTGTTCTTTTTTAAGGGTTCACCCCTAACCTTTTAAGGATCCAGCCAGGTAGGCCTTCCTGACATCATAATCTTTGATAAGGAAGGAGCCGTTCTCATCACTCTGGCATATCCCTTTGGTCAGAACAGCAATGTAGCATTCCATCATCTTCACAGGACTTCCATGTTTGATATACGTCCTGAACAAAAACAATGATGCAGATGCAACATCACAAACATACAAAAACTTAGTGTATATCCTTAGAAATGGTGCGATGACAAACAAAAGATGCTTACTGAAAGAAACCGATTTCTGAAACTCAACACAAGCACTAAGTGGTTGCACTAAATGGTAAGTACTTAAATTAAACATACCTGCACAGGACTCTACTGAATGCAGCATATTTTTCAGGGTTGAAGTCCTTAGCTGTGATAACTATTGAGAAATGTGTCACCTTTGAATGAAATTGAACAGTAAATTAGCAAGCTAGCATAATTTTCATCGTACCATCTGCTTTAAAGGAAACAAACCGTTGTTAATTAATATTTTGACAGTTATTTCAGTTTATTTTATTGCTTGTTTTGTTTTATTTTAAGTCATTGTGGGGCCTCCTGGTTGAGCACCACTGGATTATAGGAATAGTTGACTTATTCATTAACAATCTGCCAAATTAGAATACACACAAATGTGAATAAGAAACAATTATTATCAGTGAATAATGATTTAGATTTCTGTCTTCTCCTCACATGAAACTGATGTATGGACTAGTGTTATGATGCTTTTTGTCACTTTTTAGAGCTTTACTTCCCCTTGTCACCAATCACTTTCATTATATGGAAAAGTGTAGTGTCAACATGCTGGTAAACTTCTCCTTTTGCGTTCCACAGAAGACAGTCAGACATACACATTTGGAGTGAGATAAAGATAAGTGAATGAGCAGAGCAAAAAACAATCATATGATCAAAATTGTTATCTTATGTTGATCTATTCCTGTAGCATTATTCGAGCACAGCTTTGTAAGCTTTCAGGATGGTAGTGGAGTGCTAAACATGAAGTTTGGTACCTTTTTAAGCGCAGTTGGTTCCTGAACCTCGACAGTGGTGATGTAGTACCAGGTTCGGCAGTACTGTCCAAACACAAATGTGTGCAGCACCTGATTATTCAATGGCAGGCAACATTTTCTCAACAGAACCTCTCGCAGATCAGCACTGATGGAAGGATAACACCAAACCCAAAGCGTGTCTGCGTTTACATCTTTCTCTGCATAAGGGGGACGAATGCAATTACTGACAAAATAATCATTATTCTGTAATTAAAGAGATAGTTCACCCAAAATTGTAGATTCTGTCATGAGGCCTTCTGCAGACCACAAAATGAAATGTTAAGACAGAATGCTAGTAGGGACTGACAGTCTCAGTCACCATTGACTTTCACTGCATCTTTTCCCACACGATGGAAGCAAATGGTGACTGACAAATAATGCTGTCACTCTGTCTAACTTCCCCTTGTGTGTTCAACAGAATGAAAATCATACAGGTTTGGAAAAACATAAGGAGTAAATGATTACAAAATTTATATTTTTGGGTTAACTATCGCTTTAATACATAGAATATTCTAATAATAAAAGATATTTTCGGGGTATTTTAATCTTACCAATTAGTCCAAGACTTAGCATCATCTCAGATGTAGCCATATTCCATTCCTTATCCACGTTAATCTGTTTCTAGCACTTCAATAATTTCTGAACCATTTATGTTTACAGTTTGGAAAGTACATGCAAGTGTCAGCGCAAACAGACACGACCCATTGTCAAATATGGCAGGACAGTTTATCCAGGAAAAGATTTTAATTTAAAAACTACGCTTCTTCTTGCAAAATAGATGTTTAAGTGTTGAGTTGAGTCCAGGTACAGTTTCCTCATGTAAGCCGAGCGTTACCAATTATCAAATAACGTTAGTTTCTAGCATATCAGTGCATGTGAGCCAGCTGATGAGTTGCAGTAATTCATCCGAGTATGTGTATCAAGGAAAAAATAAAGAGGAAAACGACAAACACATAAAACGAAAACTTATCATAAACAGTAGGAAACCACTACTGGTCAAGTGATCAACACGCTTCTTCCGGGGTTCTCTAAGTTCAAATAAAATATCCAAGGACATACTGACATCTAGTGTATTGGTGCGATCAAGGGTTAAAAAAAATATATATATTTTTTTTTGTTTGTTTTTTAATTAAACCTATTCTAATAACAAACAAAAAAACAATAATAAACAAAATTATAAAATATATAAAAAATAACAAACTTACAAATAATAAAACCAAAATATAAAAGCATATTCTAACATAAATAAAATGAATATTTTATTAAGTTAATCAACAGCCTATAAGTATAATTAACAAATAAGTAACACCAAGTTAAGGCATAAGCTACTTTAAGGACTTCAATCTTGGAGCAACTTTTCTACATTTGTGTAAATAAAACGTAAAAATGTAAACTCTCTGTTTTTTCATAAAACCACCAAATTTAACAATGTGATATTCAAACATTATTCATATTCAACCATTCATGCCTTCTGTCTCCAGTGCACTTAATAATAATACAGTTGATTTTCCTGAGATTCGGTATCTTTTTTTGACAAAACGTACAAACAATATTATCCAAACTAAACATTCATCTTAAAAAGTCAAGATATTTTCAAAAATGTATCAGTGTTTGTTTAAATTAAAAGTCAGGAAAACGGTTTGGGACAATATGAGGGACAATAATGACAGAATTTTTATTTTTGGGTGCACAATCCCTTTAAACTATAACCTAGATTATGCTGCAAATGCTTAGATTTGTGAATAATTTTCATGAATGACGAATGATTACAATATGTATGCATTTTTTAAGGGTTAGGGGAGAGTGGGGTAAGTTGACCCACCCCCTGTATCTTGGCATCTGTACACTTTTACTGTCATGTGACCATGTATTTTGGAATCACACATCATTTCTGCCAGACTGTGAAAAGGAGAAACGCATGGGAGGAGTGGAAGGCAGTTTAACAACGTCGTTTGCACTGCGCTCTTGCGTTACTTGATCTTTTTATTTTGGTGCGTCAATCTGTTGAGTTACTTAGTATAGGATCATAATTTCCTATAGGAGTGGAAGGCACCCATTTACTTTAAAAACTGTTTTTGGCTGGCCAAAGTAAAATTTTAGCATAACAGATTCAAGTTTATTTGTACAGCGCTTTTCAAGATTCAAATCATTGCAAAGCAACTTTACAGCAAATTAAGTTTCTACAATATTTAGTAGTAGCTTATCAGTGGTGACTGTCAGTCAATGTACATATGGCAGAAATGTACGGAAAAATCAATTAAAGACGTAATCAAACAGACGATGAACACTATTAACAGCAATTATTATATGATGCAATCAAACTTATAGCAAAATGTGGTAGTTCTGTATGTTGTTTCAGGGTTGGCATCATCTGAGGTCCTCTGAGGGGTTGGCATCATCTCTTCTCAGGTGTTCTGGATCCAGACTGAAGCTTGTGTAAATCCTAGTTACATCCCGTGGCAAAAACAGAGAAACAAATAGGGACATAATTAGCGTAGCTGCTGTTCCAACCAAGCAAAATTTATTTGTTTAACCCAAGCTAAAGAATAATAATGTGCATTTGATCAGATATAACTGCAGTACAAGATTATGATATGCATTATTTGAATGCTTGGCCAAAGAGATGTGTCTTTAATCTAGATTTAAACAGAGAGAGTGTGTCTGAACCCCGAACGTTATCAGGAAGGCTATTCCAGAGTTTGGGAGCCAAATGCGAAAAATCTCTACCTCCTTTAGTGGACTTTGCTATCCTAGGTACTACCAAACGTCCAGAGTTTTGCGACCTTAGGGAGCGTGATGGATTGTAGCGTGGTAGAAGACTAGTTAGGTACGCAGGAGCTAACCCATTAAGGGCCTTATAGGCAAGTAATAGTATTTTGTAACTGATACGGAACTTAATAGGTAGCCAGTGCAGAGACTGTAAAATTGGGGTAATATGATCATATTTTCTTGACCTGGTATGGACTCTAGCCGCTGCATTTTGGACTTCCTGTAGCTTGTTTATTGAAGATGCAGGACAACCACCTAGCAGTGCATTACAATAGTCCAGTCTAGAGGTCATGAATGCATGAACTAGTTTTTCTGCATCAGAAACAGGTAACATGTTTCGTAGCTTGGCAATGTTTCTAGGATGGAAGAATGCTGTTTTTGTAACATGGGAAATATGATTTTCAAAAGACAAGCTGCTATCTGATATAACACCCAGATTTTTGACTGTAGAGGAAGTAACAGTACATCCGTCTAGTTGCAAATTGTAATCCAAGAGATTCTGTGTACTGTCTTTTGGTCCAATAAGTAATATCTCTGTCTTATCCGAATTTAATAGGAGAATGGAATGGAATGTAATGGCAGATGTAATGGCTGTTACATCAAAGCAATTCATCCAGGTTTAAAAATATTTATGATGCATATAGGTGATTTAGCAACATATAAAACCATGCAAATCATTTAGCTAAATATTAGCCTGAATTGGTAAGCTATTTTTTCCAAAATTCCAGCTATGGGGCAAAGTGAGCCAAATGCTGTGGGGTAAGTTGAGCCAGCACTTACCCCACCATAAGGCACTGAAGTTAAGTTAAATTTCTGAAGTATAAACTGGTATTTTAATGTGATATTATGCAACTGGTTTAGTTTATCATGTATATATACATATTATTTGTAGTTTATTTGATAGGGACACTGTACAAGGGCACCAATGTAGTTTATTTGATAGGGACACTGTACAAGGGCACCAAATCCTTCTCTGAGAAGAACCAGAAGATGCTTTTCATCACATTATATATATCTTTCCACCTGTAGTCCCTAATGGTTTGTTCAACATTGCAGCAAAGCTACCATGCCCAGAATCTTTTGACTAAAATGTTTATTAGTTTAAGTGACATTTATTCCTTCATTCTAATTCAGTTTTTATTTAATTTTACTCAACAAACTCTCTGTTTAGTCTGTTTTTGCAGGTTAAAACTTTGGTGTTCAACATATTGTTTCAGAAATTAAAACAATTAAAGATTGAAAATGAAACTTCATTTGATTGGTTTTATTTTGTTTAAGTTGGTTTTAAGAAAATAAATATGACTGTTTGTAAAATGAAATGATTATTAAGTTAGTTTTTTAAAAGAGGTAAATTATCTTTAAAATTCCACATGGGGTTGAATCAGATTGAGTCAGATGGTCAGTTTTCACCCAGATGGTCCATCTTACCCACTGACTCAGGTCAGCTTACCCCTAACCTGGGGCAAATTGAGCCACAGCAACGCTTTTTTTTAATAAGAAGCCATAATTTTAGAACCCTTTGTCACAGATACATTCTGATCATTTAAAATGACAGGAAGCATCCTGAAATTACTTTAGATAAGTTGCGGACTCAACTTACCCCACAGCATTTGGCTCACGTTGTACTTCTGCCTCATTTCCCCTTATCTTGAAGACCACATAAGTAAAAATAGCTCATCTTACCCCACTGTCCCCTATAGGGCTTTTTGTATCCTATAGCTAATTTCTGAGAAAAAAATATTGAAAGTTCAAACAATAAGGCCAGTCATAACAATGCCACCTTATAAAAAATAAATTTGTTTTATTTAAAAAATTTTACATGAAATTAGTTTCTTATTCCATTCCATAAAATGCAGTGAAGTATTTGCTGATGATGAGATGAAAGAACCTTACTAATACAAATCCTATTTTACTTATGAAAGGAACACTTTCATGTTTGTGTGTGGTCTTAGACTCATTTTGTAAATACTGTCAATTTTTACATTTACATGTTTGTCATTTTGTAAATACAGCCTAAGCCTAACAGTTTAAGAACAATCACACCAGGATAGATGAAAAACGATCCACAAATACAAGTTTATTTCAGCTGTTGTATTTAAATGAAAACAACTAACAACAGACACAGTTTTAAAGCATTGCTACAGCACAACGAACTGAAATCAAAGTAAGTTACAATAGCTTGAGTGTGCTGAATGCCTGCAATCATTCAGTCAGTGACGACTGCACAAAACGTGCAAACTAATGAAAACATTGTAAACTGTTACAAAATGATGAACAAATGTAGTTTAGGCATAGGTTTGTGCAACGCTGTAAAATATTTACCTTTTTTAAAATATACCATTAAACCTGCTGAGATACAAGGAGCGTGAACTGAAATTCTCAGTTCCACTTGGTTCCACGCGCATGTCCGGGAAACTCATGAATATTCATGTTTGCTCCGCCCACTGAAACAGAAAATCTCGGAAACCGAAAATCTCGTAACACCGGCGCAGTTCACGTGCACTAGTCCTTTCTTGCTAGCGCGGCGAGAAGTCACGGCGCGGATGGACAGGCAGAGTAAATAAAACAGCCTCGACTATCTGAAAACTGCCTGCTAGCAAGCCATAACAATGCCAGCCTATTTCCAGAGACCGGAGAACGCTCTTAAGCGGGCGAACGGTGGGTAAATGTTGTAGGGGGTCGTCTCTTGGACTGTAGTCGTGGGTCTAGCTGCTAGCTCGATATGGCGCGTGCTGGAGTAACGTTAGCCATGTTCCGCGCAGGCCGGATGTCACAGCTGCTGGGCCCGTGCGTGTGTCATGTATGATGCAGCGTTTTAAATCTGCTTTATTACTGTATCGTATATTCATCTCCTTAGCGTACTCAAAGAAAGGACATGATTAGAAATAAAGTGTAAATATTCTGCATACTTCGTAAAACAATAAAGATAGAGACCGTTGTTAATGCTACCGTGTGTTAGCAAGCTTTTCTTTTCCGCTAGCTTAGCAACGACAACTTCTGCTGTCGGAGTTTAACGATTTATTAACATTATGCACTAAGAACGTCCTTAAGACCACAACAGTATTCCTTATTCGTGAATGAAAAGCAAATACGTTGTCATTTGGACAAAATAATAAACAAAACGTGAGTGGAATAGCAGCACTGCGCACCTGCCACAGGTTTAGCGTAACGTTACACGATTTATTTTCTATGTTTTATTAATATTACAGCCAGCTGTAAATGACCTATTTGTGTTGAAAGTGGTATTTGATAGAATACTGCAGCAAGATCATTAAACATTTTTCAGTGAATCAGTCCCATCTGGATGCTGTATATGTCATAAATAAACAAATTCCCAAAAGTGGTGGTCATGACAGTCTTTTGTTTCTTTTCTCAGAGTTTCTTGAAGTTGGTAAAAAGCAGCCAGCTTTGGATGTGCTCTACGATGTCATCAAGAGCAAAAAACATCGAACATGGCAGAAGATACACGAGCCTATCATGTTCAAGTACCTTGAGCTCTGTGTGGATCTGCGCAAGAGCCACTTGGCAAAGGAGGGACTGTATCAGTACAAAAACATCTGTCAACAGGTTTGAGACCATTTTATTTTTTGCTATTTATTATTCTTTGAATGTTTTGACCTTGTAGTGTTTAATCAAAATGTCATAAATTGACAGACCGCTCACTGGTGACATTTGCAGGACTTCTCCAATTATTTAGTCCACTTAAAGCTTGCGCTCTTCTGCCTCCAATTTAGAATGCAATGCTTACATCTCAAAATCCAATCAACAACTGATGCATAGAACCCAGTCTATATTTTTTCTCTTTCAATAATCTGTTACACTCGGATGAACGTCACGATATGAAAGAAAAGATCTGTTGCTACTTCGGTTTCATGCCGACTTTAAGGTTTAGTAATTTGTGTCATAGTGCTTTTAGGTTATTTTTATACAATATTTCAATTGTAAGCTCTGTCCTTGTCATGAAATTACTGCCTATTCCTTCTCTTGTGCTTCAGGTGAATATTAAATCTCTGGAGGATGTGGTCCGTGCTTACCTGAAACTTGCAGAGGAGAAGACTGAGACTGCAAAAGAGGAGTCTCAGCAGATGGTGCTAGACATTGAGGATCTGGACAACATTCAGACCCCAGAAAGGTACAGGAAGCTAAAGGCCCACACAGTTCCTTCCTACTCGTGTCTAGATAGTTTTTTTTTTTTTCTGTTGTTTTCATTATTGGTGAAATAATTTTTTTCTAATTTCAGAATTTCACTACATTTCGCTTCATCCAAACAGGACATGTTCAATTTCTATTGTTTTTAGTATTCATTAGGAACCTGCAAACATCCAGCCTCAAGTCAATTATGAAGGGAGTGGTTCTGTCTAGATGATTGTGTTCCATAACATATTATCTGTTTTTTTTTCTTTCTGTGATCTTCAGTGTTCTGTTGAGTGCCGTTAGTGGTGAAGACACTCAAGACCGCACTGACAGACTTCTGCTCACGCCTTGGGTCAAGTTCTTGTGGGAGTCGTACCGCCAGTGCCTGGACCTGCTAAGGAATAACTCCAAAGTGGAGCGCCTTTACCATGACATTGCTCAGCAAGGTCAGTGTAAACCTAATATAACACAAACATTTGCTTGTGGGACTTTTAGCATAGGGTACAGATAAGGGTTTATTTGTAGAATTATGGAACATGGGTCTGTAGAATTAGTACATCATTGTATTATATATCGCAGTCATGTTATATGATACCAAAAATGTAAATTCCTTTGGTTGTGCACAAATTTATAACAAAAATGTACATTTTCTCTCACAGCGTTTAAGTTTTGCCTGCAGTACACTCGTAAAGCAGAGTTCCGTAAGCTGTGTGACAACCTGCGAATGCACCTGGGACAGATCCAACGACATCACAACCAGAGCACTGCCATCAACCTGAACAATCCTGAGAGCCAGTCCATGCACCTCGAGACACGTCTGGTCCAGCTGGACAGTGCTATTAGCATGGAGCTGTGGCAGGTCTCTGTGCGTCATACAAGGCACCAATGTACAATAGACTATATAATATACTTATTATATAACATAAATATATTTATATTCAGTTGAGTATAGTTTCCATTTATGCTGCAACTTTCAACCTTTTTACAGTGCAAAGGAGTGTGCTTTCCATGCAAACAAAGAACAAAACTGTATTGATTACTAGGGCTTCCCCTCTTAATAGTCGACTAACCGTTAGTCGAGCAGAAGAGGCTTAGTCGATCAAAATTTCATTAGTCGCTTAATCGCAGAAAAAAAATCCACAGGAATTGGCGAAGTCACGTAGTCCGTGATGGACAGATCATTAACAGCTGGTCTATGTGGTAATTACAGTACATTGGTCAGGACATCCAAATGTTCGTTTCGTTCATCGACCTCAAATGTGGCTTATCATCTGAAACATGTAAGTAGCAGCAACATTACATGGACGCGCCATCTAACATTAACCTAGAAAAATGTGTGCTATCGAAGTTTTTGTGCGGAGTGTGGAAGCTGAACAGTAGTGCGCTCACTGCATGACAGTTTACTTGGAGGCGCCGGTGCGATCATTTGAATTTAACTTGAAATATTCCATTATTTGTGTTCATACAGCTGAGAGTAATGCATCTTTCAAATCTGTGAAAAGTCTACTTTTATTTGTGCGCACTCACAATAACTACAAAACGTTGTGCTTTTGTAAAATAATGAAAGCAAAGAGGGGTGCGGTGCGCTTTCTGCCGTCTAGGTCTCTGAACGTGAACTCCATGTTTGCCTCAAAGACATGAAAAATATATCTGTAGAAAATGTCTACTTTTAAATGAACCAATTCAAATGGAAAACAAATATTTTCAGATTATATAATTTGTATGAAATATGCTCGTCCACTGTGGAAATGACCAGTCAGTCTCATCGTCTTGCAGCCGAAAATACAGAAAACACTTATCAATGAATTACTATAATGTTAAGGCAGTCTTCTTGCTGTTTTTTTTTTTCTGAGGCATTCATAATCATTACTTCTGCCGGTTCACTGTGGCAAGCTTTATGTGTGTGCTTTAGTGCTGATAGGCTGTAGACAATGAAAGGCTCATTATTATGAATTATATGATTTATTAATATAAACATGTGATTAGTCGACTACTTGCTTAAAATTAATGACTACTAGTTGATCAGAAGAATCTTTAGTCGAGGACAGACCTATTGATTACAGAAAAAGATGAAAAAAATAAATTATGGGATTCATATTAGTTGGGATTCATTTGTGAGAAAAAACTGACGTCCTATCTTTTTGCACTACAGACTTTTTGTTTGTTATATGTTGTGAAAGCATAAATGATTTGCTGATTATACTGGTTGCTTACGTTCTTTTTAATCCACACAGGAAGCATTCAAAGCAGTTGAAGACATCCATGGATTGTTTGCCCTATCGAAGAAGCCCCCTAAACCCCAGCTTATGGCCAACTACTACAATAAGGTGTCCACTGTATTCTGGAAGTCTGGCAATGCCTTATTCCATGCCTGCACCCTACACAGACTCTATCACCTCTCCCGGGAAATGCGCAAGAACCTCACCCAAGAAGAGATGCAGAGGTGAGCATTAAATAAGAGCAAACATCAGATTGAACGAGGGTTTGTTTTTGAATGATTTATGGAATAATTTCGCTGTCATTTTACTGTAGTTAGCCATTTCTTGAAATATTTATTAGTTTATTAAGACTTACTTCAAAGTCTTGCCGTGTTTTATTCCTTTCATTCAGAATGTCCACTCGAGTGCTCTTGGCCACTTTGTCTATTCCCATCACCCCTGAGCGCACTGATATCGCTCGTCTGTTGGACATGGATGGCATCATTGTAGAGAAACAACGCAGACTGGCTACTTTACTTGGCCTTCAGTCTCCACCCAACCGCCAGAGTCTCATCAATGACATGGTAATAGCCATTCTGTCCACTGGTCATTTTTGTAATCCCTTAAATTTATAGTTTATAAAAAAAAGATTGAGAACCTTCTTGGATATCATTTTTGTCATAGGTGAGGTTCAACCTGCTTCAGTATGTTGTTCCTGAAGTTAAAGAGCTCTACAACTGGTTGGAGGTGGACTTCCACCCTCTTAAACTTTGTGGAAGAGTGACTAAGGTGAATGGCACTTGATTTATTAGCTACATTAGAATTATATTATGTGACCGTTATGTCTGATTCAGTCAGAATTTTTCTTCTGAGCTTATAAGAATCATGTATATATCCACAGTAAAATAATAAACATTCACCTATGCTGTACTCTTTAACCATGAAAACTTATTATTAGTATTATTTTTTTTTTAAAGCTACTGACTTTCATAAACCTAATTGTTAAGAAGAGTGATGCACTTGTTAGATTATTCTGACACAGCAATCTTCAATGTTACAGTGTTCTTGACGTAAACACACACACTAAAGACATAATATTCATGCTGTGCATGTGTTCTTGCTGCTGCTGCGATAGGTGCTGAACTGGGTGAGGGACCAAGCTGAGAAAGAATCAGACCTGCAGCATTATGTTCCTCACTTGCAGAACAACACCATCCTCAGACTGCTACAACAGGTTGGCTTGATCATCTACCCCCAGGCGTCTAATAATTACTTGGGGAATCTGTGCTTGTTTCAATCTTCTGCAAATCTTCAAATTCTGTCTTCTGGGTTTTAATATCCCAGGTGGCTCAGATCTACCAGAGCATTGAGTTCAGCAGGTTGGCATCTCTAGTGCCATTTGTAGATGCTTTCCAATTGGAGCGCTCAATTGTAGATGCAGCACGGCACTGTGACCTACAGGTATAGCAAAAAAACAAAACATTTTACTCATCAAATGTTGGTGTATATCTTCCACACATAGTCTCTAAATCAAGCATCTTAGTAGTTAATTACATGGTCAAGGAGAGTCTCCAAATTGTCCAAAATGTTGTAGTGTCTTAAAGTTTGTGTATTTACCCAAAGGTGCGCATTGATCATACATCTCGAACACTGAGTTTTGGCTCCGATCTTAACTATTCTACTAAAGAGGATTCTCCAGTAGGTCCGTTCCTACAGAACATGCCCTCTGAACAGATACGGAATCAGCTCACTGCCATGTCATCCTGTTTGGCTAAAGCCATCCAAGTCATCAAACCTGCCTCCATACTGGTAAGACAACTGCTAAGTTTAATCGATTATCTACCTTCTGGTCAGTGTTATTTCAGTTTCATTATCAACTGTAACTTTGCCCACAGCAAGAACATGAGGAGCAGAGTCAGCAGGCCATCACAGCCTACCTGAAGAATGCCCGCAAAGAGCATCAGCGCATCCTCGCTCGCCGACAAACGATTGAGGAACGCAAAGAGCGTCTGGAGAGCCTCAACATCCAGAGGGAGAAAGAGGAGCTGGAGCAACGGGAGGCAGAGCTTCAGAAGGTGCGCAAGGCAGAGGAGGAGCGTCTTAGACAGGAGGCAAAAGAACGGGAAAAGGAGCGAATCATGCAAGAACACGAGCAAATCAAAAAGAAGACAGTGCGTGAGCGACTGGAGCAGATCAAAAAGACTGAGCTGGGAGCCAAGGCCTTCAAAGACATTGATATTGAGGTACTGAGTTTATTAGGGAGGTGGCCATTTAGGACACACCAGACTTTTATTGGCAAAGTTACCTGGGAAAATGAAATGTAGACTGCATTATCAGTTGAAAAGGTTTATTTTAATTTAATTATTTATTTTATGTTGTAGGATCTGGAGGAGCTGGACCCTGATTTCATCATGGCCAAACAGGTAGAACAACTAGAAAAAGAGAAGAAAGAACTTCAGGAGCGTCTGAAAAACCAGGAGAAGAAGGTAGAGCTTATATTACACGTTCATTAAGTATTTTGTCATTGTAAATGAGTATGTTGGTAAACTGTTTTAAATGTAAGAGGATTAGGGTTAATTCTGTGCAGCTGAGTATAGGACATTGGAATATTACACTGGAGTGAACTATTATGCATATTCCAGATCGACTACTTTGAGAGAGCCAAGCGCCTTGAGGAGATTCCTCTGATCAAGAAAGCCTACGAGGAGCAGCGCATCATAGACATGGAGTTATGGGAGCTGCAGGAGGAAGAGAGGGTAATAATCGTATACTGCTTTTTGCACTTGTTAGAAATACGTATAATAGACAGATTTACCAATTTTCAATTTTTTGCTAAAAAAGTCTCAAATCCCTCATGTACTTGAACATACTTCAAACTACAGTTAAAGTGAAAGTATTTCTTGAGGCCCTACTTGTTCATTGTCTGGTTTTAGTTCAATTCAGCAATTTATTAATATCTAAATGAGAAGGACATGTTGAATAATGTAATCATGCCATGTTGTTTATTGTAATTGAAGCTAAAGGTTATTGTGCTCATCTATTGCTCAGATTAGCAATATGAAGATGGAGCGTGAGAAGGCGCTGGAACACAAACAGAGAATGTCAAGAATGATTGAGGACAAGGAGAACTTCCTGTCCAAAATTAAAGCTGCTCGAAGCTTCATTTATGAGGTAAACAAAACTTTAATTTCAAGTGTCATTTATTCAATTAATGTTTTACAGATTATTTGCTTTCAGTAGCTAATATAGATGAAGTCCTTGAATGTTTAGGATGTTGATGCTCCAGGTAGCTAAGCTTTGAGCAATTCTCATGTACCCAGGAAAAACTCAAGCAGTTCCAAGAACGTTTGGTTGAGGAGAGGAAGAAGCGTCTTGAGGAGCGCAAGAAGCAACGTAAGGAGGACAGACGAAAGGCCTTCTATCACCAGAAAGAAGAGGAGGCCCAGAGGATCCATGAGGAACAGCTCAAGAAAGGTTCTTATTGCTGTTAATTTACTCTTAGTTAACAGTGATTCGTTACAATACTTTTTTAGAATGTATTTTATTAAAGTACAAACTTTATTTGATGTATGAACTTTTGTTCACTTCTTTTCATTTTTGAATTGGTCATTGGTTTTGTGTGTTTTAGAGCGGGAAGAGCGTGAACGCTTGGAACAGGAGCAAAGAGAGGAGGAAGAACGCGAATACCAGGACCGCCTGCGTAAACTGGAGGAACAGGAGAGGAAGCAGCGTGCCCGACAACAGGAAATTGAGGAGCGTGAACGCCGCAAGGAGGAGGAGAGGAGGGCACCAGAAGAAAAACCCAGCAAGGTAACTCATAAGAGCTGTGTCAAATGTGCTTATACACCATACACTACCGTTCAAAAGTAATGTTTATGAATTTATTTAATAAAAATACAGTAAAATAGTATTATCAAATATTATTACATTTTATAGTATTATATTTGGGACCCGAGCACCGATGGTGTGAGGAACCTATTGGAATAGCTCCGTTTCGTATTCCTCTTCTTCTTCTTCTCCAAAGTGATTCGCATTTATGAGGGCCTAAACATGCTCCAAAACTCATGAAACTGCACACGCGTCAGAACTGGCGAAAATTTACATATGATATGGGTTTCAGAAGTGGGTGTGGCAAAATGGCTCGATAGCGCCACCTGTACACATTCAACGGAGTGCGCCTCGAGCTACGCTTTACATACATGTACGAAAATCAGTACACACATGTAACACACCATTACCTACAAAAAAAGTCTCTTGGTACAAAATCCAAAACCCAACAGGAAGTCGGTTATTTTGAATTTCCTGTACGATTTTTGCGCAGTTTTTGCCATTTCCAGGCCTCGTACTTTGACAAACTCCTCCTACAGTTTTAATTGGATCATCTTCAAATTTGGTGAGGGTTATCTTAAGGCCTTTGTGACATTAAATTGCAAAGATCTTGAGTTTTTGTCAAACGGCGTGTCCCTGGCAGCCTGACAAAATTTGATGTTTCGCCATGAAACAGGAAGTTGCTGTAACTCAGGCAAGCAATGTCCGATCTGCCCCAAACTTCACACGTTTGATAGGTGTTCTGTCCTGAACACGTCCATGCCCATATTCAGTTATAGTCATAGCGCCACCTCCTGGCAACAGGAAGTGTCATGGTTAACCCATTTGTGCCCAAATTTTTCTAAATGGTTTCATGCATATAGTCATGTTAATAGTGTCCTATGTGAACATGTTCCGCATTTATTTTCCCCAGGTTTTTTTTCTTTTTTTCTTGAAAATCGCATTTGAATGTGCGCCAAGCTGTGCGATATGGACAAAAAAAATCTATTGCGATTTCTTTATTCAATTTTGCGATTTCTATTTTAATCACGATTTTGACACACAGACATGCTTTACAGTCATTAATGCATTCAGTGTGAATTTGAAACATATTTCCAAAAGAAAACCAATTAGAGCTTTATCAAAAAGCTGTAACATGTCTCTAGAACAGACATAAGGCAAAATAATCACTAAGTAAAGGTGTAACAAAATGTCTCTAGAATAGACATATGGCAGAAAAAAAAAAGCCCGTGTCCAGGGATTTAAAATATATAAATAAATATAACTTTGTTTAACTACCACCAGGAGTGCCATCTATTATTGCCTTGTTTATCTAAAAGTGCACTTTTCCTTGTTTTAAATCTAGCCAAAAAGCCATGTGTTGACTGTGAAACAGTAGACTTTAATTATATGCATTTATGGTGTAATTACTAAATTTCCATGTCAATCCATGTTAAT
>NW_015650027.1:810233-811038 GCF_001515625.1 Sinocyclocheilus rhinocerous | reverse complement strand
CGCTGTCACTTTAATTCAGCGCGTGCAGCACAGCAGAAATAGATTCCGTGCGGAAAAGATCGCAGCATGACTGTTGCAGACGCACCGCTCCTGGAGCGCACTGCCGGACCGCAATCGCGTGCAGTGTGAACGCTCTGATCCGTTAACATGGGCGCGGAAAAAATACGCACCACAGATGGCGTTTGTGAACCTGGGGTTACGTTTGTATGCCCGCCCGGTCTGTTCTGTTCTCGTGCTCCATTTAGACGTGCTGCATTCTGATTGGTTCGGATAGCATACTGTGGGAGGTCGGGGGCGCGGAAAATCATGCTATAAAGCGATTTAGAAATCGCGCAAGCTCAAATCGCGATTTTATGACGATTTCGATTAATCACACAGCCCTAGCGCCAACAATAGTTGCCGGTGGGCGAATATGTTGTACGCACCCTTCAGTGTCAAATTTGAATACACTGCAAAAAATACTTTTCTTACTTAGATTTTTTTGTCTTGTTTCCAGCCAAGAAATCTAAAAATTCTTAAATCAGGGATTTTCTATAGACAAGTAAAAAATTGTCTTGTTTTCAGAAAAAACAAGTCAAAATGAAGTTATTTCTTAGAAAAAGCAAAATAATTTGCCAATGGGGTAAGCAAAATAATCTTATTTCAAACAGAAAACAAGATTATTTTGCTTACCCCATTGGCAGATTATTTTGCTTGTTTCAAGCAAAAACTCACTTAAAAGGGGTCATATGATGCTGTTAAAAAGAACATTATTTTGTGTATTTGGTGTAATGAAATGTGTTTATGCGGTTTAAGGTTAAAAAAA
>NW_015650027.1:809698-810003 GCF_001515625.1 Sinocyclocheilus rhinocerous | reverse complement strand
TCAGTGGCAGATCCTTTAAATATGAAAACGTACTTACGTGAGTCAGAACTGCCATTTTAGTCTAACGTTACTCTCCATAAAATGCGCTGGACACATCTGAATATTTGGGTTAAACTGTTCTGGAACAGTGTTGTAAATACAACTTAACCACTGATTTCTAGTCGTGTCCTCTTTTGGAAGGCCAAACAAAGTAGTTTCGCTTTCACGACAAAACAGCATCACACACCGCGGCCTGGAGTGAGCGGAGGCCGGAGGCTTAGAGTGAACCGCGGCCTAGAGTATGCGGAGGCCGGCTTGAGTGAGAA
>NW_015650027.1:807602-809477 GCF_001515625.1 Sinocyclocheilus rhinocerous | reverse complement strand
GATCAGCTCTAGGCATGACGAAGCGGATATCGTCCTCTTTTGGAAGGCCAAATAAAGTAGTTTCGCTTTCACAACGAAACACACAGCGTCTCCATGACATGGCGGCGGCAACAACAATACTACAGCGAGGATAAAAGTTACGCCTTCTTTCTTTGGGTGGACATTTGGGCGGCTTTATGCAAATCTTCCCACATCGTGATGTAGGTATGTGGGGGCGTGTTAGAACGAGCCGTTTTTGGTAGGCGTGGTTGACTCTTAACTTTTATAAAGAATATCTCTTTGGATTTGAGACTTTAGTCTTTGCAACTTTACAGATCTTCTTTATGCACCAAGAGCTTGTAACACTCCAAAGAGAAAGGAAAAATTTAAATCGCATCATATGACCCCTTTCACTTTGACTTGTTTTTTCCTGAAAACAGGACAATAATTTTTACTTGTCTAGAAAATCCTTCTTGATTTAAGAATTTTTAGATATCTGGGCTGGGAACAAGACAAAAAAATCTAAGTAAGAAAAGCATTTTTTGCAGTGTAGAAGAACATTTGGCATCTAACTCAAAATAACTGCTTTCAACAGATCAATCTTTATTCATAAACAAATTTATTATGTATAAAACTTGAAGAACATTCGATGCGAACCCAAAAAAGCTGCATCTAGTTCAAAATCTCTTGAATGTGAAAACACAACAAACACCAAATCCATTTGACTTAAAGTGGTGGAACATAGTGCAGAACAAAGAGCAGCCATTAAGTTGCCCCAACAGGGCATTGTGTATCAAAAAGTTAAATGACAATAAATAAGTAATAATAATTAGATATGTATATTTTCTGAAGAAAATGTGAGTGGTGCTTGCCATGGCAAAACCCGGCACTAGGCACTAATAGTAACCCTAATCGTGTTAGCATGTTAACATGTTAACTTAAGTAAAATGTTAAAACAAAATTAACATGATTAGCATGTTGCTAGCATGATATTAACATGTTTTAAACCATAGATATGTATACGTAGATGCCTTATTAGCGACTGTTTCTATGGGCTGTTATATGTTAGCCGTCCACCATATTGTAACGGTCAACTTGACGTCATTCACCAGTCTGTGCGAACCCTTGAGTATGGTGGCCGAGAGAGCTCACCGGGCTGCAACTAAGAAAACAATGTTTTAAAACTTGTAAAATTGAGATAATACACTTGAAAACACAAACCAACACATTCTCACCTGTGAAAGGTTATCCCGTTTCTTCGGGTATTTAAATACCAGAGGTATTTACAACCAACGGCTATGTAGGATTGTTGCATCTTTGAATATTCATTGATTATTATGGTGAATGACATCAAGTTGACCGTTCCAAAATGGCGGATGCGTCAACGTTTCTGGAGTGGTCGAATGTGGCATCTATCTATGGTTTTAAACAAGCTGTTATTGTGATTAGCATGATGCTAGCAACATACTAACATGATTAACATGTTGTTAGCATGATGCTAACATGTTTTTAACAAGAAGGTAACATGAGTAGCATGATGCTAGTGACAGTATACCCCATTTCCCCATGATATACATTATGTGTACTTACAAGTAATTTGCCCTATATATATATGTCAACAAAAAATACTTATTAGTAACATGAAAAAACTGTTTTGGGAGGGTTTGCCTTCGTCGTGCTTCCTGGATGTAGGGGTAGGAAGCTGACAGCCTCATGTGACAGGAAGTTAGTTGATACCTTTTTTTTTTTTTTCTTGAAATCCTTTATTTGGTAGTTTGCTTGCATGCCATTGAGACATAAAACATGGATAACCTCTAGAAAAATACTTACAAAATGAAAATGACAACTATAAACTGCGGTAACTATAGTTGCCGGTGGGCTTAAATGGGCTAACAC
>NW_015650027.1:799465-807393 GCF_001515625.1 Sinocyclocheilus rhinocerous | reverse complement strand
TTAGCCTCCAACTCACACTGGCGAGTAAAATCTGAGAATTTATTAGCAATTGGCTAATATTAGACATAATTTAGTCGCCCAGAGTGAAGATTTAGTCGCATATGCGAGTGATTTACTCGCAATGTAGAGGGTTGCTATTAACGCCATCAAACAGGAAGTTGTTGTAACTCATGCATATAATGCCCAATATGCCCCAATCTGCACACGTTTTATAGGAGTCCTGGACTGAACACATCTTAAAGGGGTCATATGATGCGATTTCATTTTTTCCTTTCTCTTTAGAGTGTTACAAGCTCTTGGTGCATAAAGAAGATCTGTAAAGTTGCAAAGACTAAAGTCTCAAATCCAAAGAGATATTCTTTATAAAAGTTAAGAGTTAGCCACACCTTACTTGTTTTACACTAACTTAAACATGCAATGTCCGATCTGCCCCTAACTTCACATGTTTGGTAAGAGTCCTGGCCTGAAAACATTTACATGCCAATATTCAGTTATAATTTATAGCGCCACCTGTTGGCAACAGCACATTTCATGTTTTATACTATGTCAAACATACCATGTTCAGTCTGCACCAAATTTCACAGATTTGATAAAAGTCCTGGTCTGAAGACATCTATATGCCAACATTCAGTTACAGTCATAGCGCCACCAGCTGGCAGTAGTATATTTACAAGCCAATATTCAGTTATAATTTATAGCGCCACCTGTTGGCAACAGCACATTTCATGTTTTATACTATGTCAAACATACCATGTTCAGTCTGCACCAAATTTCACAGATTTGATAAAAGTCCTGGTCTGAAGACATCTATATGCCAACATTCAGTTACAGTCATAGCGCCACCAGCTGGCAGTAGTAAGTTTGGCACACATAAATGACTTTGACATATTCCTCCTATATTTATCACTTTAAATGCATATTGCCCACCATTAGCTGTTTTCCTAAAGCCACCGGGTGGCGGTGAGCCTGGGTGCAAGGGCCCTTTCATCGCTGCTTGCAGCTTTAATTTAAAATGTAATTTATTACTGTGACGGCTAAGCTGAATTTTCAGTATCTGTTACTCAGGTCTTCAGTGTCACATGATCCTTCAGAAATCATTCAAATATGCTGATTTGGGCTGCTTAAAATTTTTGTGGAATTTTTTTCAGGATTCTTTGAATAAAAAGTTTAAAAGAACAGCAATTTTGTAACAATTATTTTGAGCATTATAATGCTCCCTTGGTGAAGAGTATTAATTTCTATAAAAATTAACACTTCACAAAATTAATACTTCCATTTTAACCAGATGATGACTGCATACTGTTGTTCAGATATAAAATGGATATTGTTATTTCTTAGTCTAAATTTTAATTATTTTCTTTCCAGGACTGGGGTGAACAGGAAGAAGGAGGCTGGAGGAAGCGTGGTGAGGGTGATTCAGACTGGCGACGTCCTGTTGGTGACCGGTAAGAGTTTTCACATTATTTGATAACCTGATGCGTAAGGACAAAGATTAAAAACCGATGCAGAGAATTGTGATTCATTATCTTTTTTTTTTTTTTCCTCCCAGGGAGTGGCGTCAGGAGGGGCGTGAAGGCCGCGAAGACAATGATCGAGAAGACCGTGACTGTGAAATGCCCTTCCGGAGAGGAGGAGAAAGTTCTCGTCGTGGTGGTTCAGATGACAGAGGACTCCGCCGTGGCTTTGATGATGAACGAGGTCCGCGCCGAGGAGGTGACGATGACCGTGGACCCAGACGGGGATTTGATGATGACCGTGGGCCCAGGAGGGGCGTTGACGATGACCGAGGTAACCGAAGAGCTGATGAGGACCGCGGACCAAGGCGTGGAATGGACGATGACCGTGGCCCCAGACGAGGTGATGATGACCGTGGCCCAAGAAGAGGCTTTGATGACGACCGTGGACCCCGTAGAGGCATGGATGAACCCAGGGGGCCTCGACGTGGGGCAGATGATGACTGGGGCCCCAGAAGAGGAGGGGATGATGAGAGGGGAGGCCGTAGGGGTATGGATGACTCTGGCCCACGTCATGGAGATGACTCTAAAGCCTGGAAACCTCTTGGGAGACCAGGTGCGAGCTCATATGGTATTTCTGTTTCTTTTCTTGCAGAGGGCATGTTGCCAAATATGTGTTTTAAAGGGTTCATATCACGAGGAATCTAATTTTCCTGTCATGAAGCAATGTGATGCTATCATCTGTTATTGAAGCATGGGACAGTTTAAACCCACAGCTCGTTCTTAAGTGCAGCAAAGTGTAATTTCATTGGAGAAATTTATTTGGTCTTAAAGGTACAACCGCAAAATAAAACCCATTTTATTCCAGAGGTCAGAGGAAAGATGGTTGGAAAATAAGAGGTGAAAAAATGAATTACTGTAGTTGTTGGAAATCATTCACTAATGTCTGCGAACCTCAGAGGGAACAAAAATATGACCCCTTTATATTGTATTTGATCAGTGGAAAGTTGTTTTTTGGTAACCATAGTCAGTTCTAGGGGTGGGAATCACCAGAGGCCTCACAATACGATATTATCACGATACGTGTCACGATACAATATATTGTGATATTCTGCGAGATATTGTAATTTATTACCTTTTTCCAACTTCAGATTATGTCCCCAAAGGAAAAGCACATTATTGACAATATTGAGCTGAAGCTTGACTAAAGACTTAAAGTCGCAAATCAAATCGCAATCGCAATATCTGTCAAAATCGCAATTTGATATTTTCCCCCAAATCGCACAGCCCTAGTATGCACTGCTGTGCTACTACAGGTATTTTGAACAATGCAACTTAAACTTGTACAAAAACGTTGTGCAGACCCTTCAGCAATTGGGGCATTTGAAAGTAAATTACTGTTAAATTTAAAATAAATAAAACATAGTCTTACATCCGGTGAACCAGCTGACCTGACCAGAAAAAAACTCAACACCACCATCTAGTGGGCTGTAAAAGAATTGATTTTATTATTCTACCAAATAGCATAATAAAATATCGATACTTGGCGTCCGTGTATTGTGTATTTTCCCCCCCACCCATAGTCAGTTCAGTTGCCATTTTTCAATAATCTCAATTGCATGTTTTTTCAACTCATGTAATTGCTCCATGTAACCTTTTGTAGGTGGATGGAGAGAGCGAGAGAAGGCTCGGGAAGAAAGCTGGGGACCTGCTCGTGAAACTGGCCATGATGATGGTGAGCGTGAGGGAGATGACGGTCATGAGGGAGATCGATTTAGAGATCGCCGCCCTCCCAGGTAAAAATATAACGCATTCCGTTTTTCTAACAATTTACTCTTTATGAAAAATAAAAGTTTGGTCTGAAGAGTTTTCTGTTATGACAAATGTGACATGTGACACTGTTGCATATTCTACAAGCGTGTGGTTTCAGAGCAGTTAAAATGCTGCACATTTATGCCATGCAATTGCTTATGATGTACTTCTGATGAATTATAATGTATATAATGTTTGTCATGTTCTAGATTATAATCGGTTGTAGATGGTTGTATGAGTGCATGTTTTGCTTCTTTTTGAATTGGCATTTGAAAGTAGGGAGTAGTAAAATATCGTGATAACACCGTATACCGTGATAAAAGCATTAGCAATTAATCGCAACATGAGAATTTGATACCGGCATATCCCTAGTAAAGAATAGACATGCATAAAACATTTTTCCCCTGATTTTTTTTTTTTTCTTTTTACATACTAATTAGAATATAACGTTTTTTTTTCTTTCTTTAAACAGTGATTGTTTTTTTTAAAAGCAGTGTTAAGTCCTTGTGGTCCTTAGGCCTGTGTAATTGAATAAAATATTTTATAAAACAGGTTCCATACCTTACTTTTTCAGATCTTAAGATCCACCCATTTACTATTTGCTGGAAATCTAGGCTCATCCAGTTGGCAGTAAGTTTAATGTGAATGTGTGTGTATGTGCAGGGAAGAAGGGGGTGGCTGGAGAAGAGGTGGTGCTGAGGAGCAGAGCAGCTGGCGTGACTCTCGTCGTGAAGACTTTGACCATGATGATCGTCGTGAACGCCGTGACATGAGGGACCGCAGAGATGACCGAGACTGCGATCGTGATCACAGAGCCCATGATGAAGGTTAGTCTCATGATCTGCCTTGCACATCTCTAATGCAGTCATAATATTTTCACTCATTTAAGTTTGCACATATAGAGCCTTTTGACAGATTTGATTAAAATGTACACTTGTTTGAGATGAAGGTACTGTATCAGTGGCCCAGATAAAGCTGTTTTATAGTGTGGGGTCATGAGTGCCTGGAGTTAATAATAGAAGTTATAACTAGAACCCGAACGATATGGTTTTTTTGTGGGCCGATGCCGATATTAGGGAGTAAACAAGACGCTATCGATATATCGGCCGATATTCTTTGTGTGTAGGCTATATTATGGTACACTATAGGGCTGTGTGATTAATCGAAATCGTCATAAAATCGCGATTTGAGCTCGCGCGATTTCTAAATCGCTTTATAGCACGATTTTCCGCGCCCCCGACCTCCCGCAGTATGCTATCCGAACCAATCAGAATGCAGCACGTCTAAATGGAGCACGAGAACAGAACAGACCGGGCGGGCATACAAACGTAACGCCAGGTTCACACACTCCATCTGTGGTGCGTATTTTTTCCACGCCCATGTTAACGGATCAGAGCGTTCACACTGCACGCGATTGTGGTCCGGCAGTGCGCTCCAGGAGCGGTGCGTCTGCAGCAGTCCTGCTGCAATCGTTTCCGCACGAAATCTATTTCTGCTGTGCTGCACGCGCTGAATGTCTATGAAAGATTGTATTACTGTACTGTGATAAAAGAGAATGAGCAAAATGAGTCCGTGCTGCTTCTGCACCGTATACACATACTGTATACACACTGCAGATGGAGTACGTGTGAACTTGGCGCAACAAATCTAGTTCAACATCTGAGGCAATGCCACAAAGAGCTCTATGACCAATGCATGGCAAAAAAAAATCCCTGGACACGGGCTTTATTTTTTCTGCCATATGTCTCTTCTAGAGACATGTTACAGCTTTTTGATAAAGCTCTAATTGGTTTTCTTTTGGAAATATGTTTTAAATTCACACTGAATGCATTAATGACTGTAAAGCATGTCTGTGTGTGTCAAAATCGTGATTAAAATCGAAATCGCAAAATTGATCAAAGAAATCGTGATATTTTTTTTGTCCATATCGCACAGCCCTAGTACACTATAGTCAAAAGTTTGCACACACTTCCCGTTCGTGTGTCCAAACTTTTGACTGGTACTGTATATAGAATACCGTATATACATAAACAGAATATATATACATAAACACATTTTTTGCAATACTCAAATGTGGTGATCAAACACTTATGGAGGCAGGGTATTTAACAATTTAACAAACTTTATTATTCAAAATGGGTCTGACATCAGTGCACTTAACAGTAAACTTCACTTATTATAAATCTTAACACAAATAGAACAAAATATATATAACTTGAATTGTATAAATTGAAATTGTGTAGGGCAGGGGTCGGCAAGTAAGTTTGGCATCGGGCCAAAAAAAAATTTCGCCACTAGATGGCAGGCCAGAACATAGTCAAAAGATCATTAAAGAAATTAATTGATGAAAAATGCAACTATAATTGCCTGTGACAGACTGTTACAGTGTCTTTTGTAACTGGTAGTGAGCTGTTACTCTGTGTTAAATCCTGTAGTAGGACAGTCACTAACAAAAAGCCACATTTGTGTGGATGTCCGGCAGAGTATGTGAGCGGAGTGGAGAGGCATCAATTTCCCCTTCGCGCTCCTAAGCATTTAATAATCACTCCACTCCGGGTTCACCATTTCCCGCTTCCGATCCACTCCGCGCTCACTGATCTCAGAAACACCGCTCCGCGGCTAAAGTATTTCAGTATTTTTGAAATATCACAGTTCTGTTCATAACCTATATTAAAAAAATAAAATAAATAAAATGACAGCACAGTTTCAAAGTGGCTCATTAGAACATAGTGTTCAAACATTTTTCCATCACTGATTATAATGGGTTCTATTGTATTTTGTTGCGCCGCTCGTGTCCAGTGTAGATACCCAGTTAGGAAATGTGACCGATGTGATAAGCATGAGTTCTGGGCCAGTATAAACACCAGCATTGACTATAGAGCAGCCACAAGCAGCTCCGGTGGCCGTGATGCGCCGCAGACGTGTGCAGTGATGCGCAGATCAGCTCTAACGTCACTGAATCTGCTGTTAAAAATGAACCATCCATTCATCATATCATCATGCAAAACTAAGAATTAGAATCATTGTAATGTGACGATCAAATATAGGTGCGGGTGGGTGGCGGGTGGATAATTAAGACTCGGGTAAAGTTTGAGCTCATCTGCGCATCTCTACACTTACCCTGAGTCACCAGTAGCAAACAATGGAGCGCGCTCTGCTGGACAAACTAAGTAATTACACCATTCAGAAGCATTTAATCTGCTTTATATGTTCTGTAAAAAAAATTAATATCGGCAGCATATTCACCGATACCGATGTATCTGCGACAGGCTCATATCTGCCGATAATATTCGGTCTGGCTCTAGTTATAACAGTAAATTTATTTACTGCTTAAAGCACTTATCCAAAACTAAATCACAGAAGTACATCTAACAGAACAAACTCAAGTGGCAACTACAAATGCATGATACCACAGCAGTCCAAAATGCCTCCAAACATAGCCATGCTGCTGCAAACACTTAATTGCCATGAAGTCTAAAAATTGCAATTGAATCCAATAATGTCCAAGTTATTGATGTTTTTGTTTCAAACAAAACAAGATGAGCAGTTCTGGTTTAAAGTGGCATCCATGACAGTAGGTAGGTGTTGGTATAAAATCCAAGACCCTTGGACAAAGCTGAGCAAGTGAAATATGCTTGGGGTACCTTTTAAGAGGTCAGTTTCTTACATCCTATTTCTTAACTCAAAGGTGGTTCATGGCGTCGTGGTGGTGAAGACCGACGGGAAGAGCGCAAGGACGAAAGAGAGGCTCCTCCCAGACCACGTGACCAGGACCGTGATGGCGGTGAGAAGAGCACCTGGCGCTCTGACAAAGATAAGGAAAACCCACGCCGGACCAAGAACGAGACGGATGATGATGGCTGGACCACTGTCCGCCGCTAATGCTAAAGCATCAGAATTTTTTGCTTGATGTTGTACTAAGCCTTGATGTGTTCTCTAATCAGTACAGATCACTGCTTACATTAACATGAAATACATAAAGCCTTGCCATAGAATTACAACACTTACAATGGGTTTTCAAACATGGCAATTTATATTTCATTCCTTTTTAAAAACTTACATTTGAAAAGTAGCTCATTCCTTTGTTATGCATGCTTGGAGGATTAAATTGGTCACACAAAATTAAGTAGATGTTTTTTTTTTCTTTGAGGTGCGGATGTTGTAGAACATGAACGTGTGGTGGTGAGGTTTTGAGATGAAATCATCAGGTTATCTTTACAGCTGCCCATGCTGTAGTTGCTGCTTATGCTGTGGTTGTATGCCCTCTAGAAATGTGGAGAAAAAAAAACTTTATTAATAAAGTCGTTTGCTCATTAAATGACCATAATTTCAGTTCTTATACAGCAGAAGACAGTATCATGCATCATTTTGTGTCAAATGAACCCGTCTGGAATAAGAATCGGGTTATTTAAGTAGTCTTCAGACGCCTCAGTAGATGATTATTTTGCTCACTAGGGGTCACCAAAATCTCGGCAAGGTTTTCTGAAGCTTTAGACGTCTCTCTTCATAAATGAACCAAAAACAGTTGATTGGATCCCTATAATCTATTCATTTATGCTGTTGTCAGTAGAAAACGGTAGCATTCAATACGCTGCTGTTGGTCCTCCTGATTGATACATTAAAAGGTTTAGTAAATAAACATTGCAATCTTTTGTGATTCCC